>NC_136861.1:2570958-2790846 GCF_951799975.1 Gobius niger
CTATCATAGCCACTTTAGCATAGGGACCTCTGATGCTAACTATCATAGCCACTTGAGCATAGGGACCTCTGATGCTAACTATCATAGCCACTTTAGCATAGGGTCCTCTGGTGCCAACTATCATAGCCACTTTAGCATAGTGACCTCTGATGCTAAATATCATAGCCACTTTAGCATAGGGACCTTTAGTATAGGGACCTATGATGCTAACTATCAGAGCCACTTTAGCATAGGGACCTATGGTGCTAACTATCATAGCCACTTTAGCATAGGGACCTTTAGCATAGGGACCAATGATGCTAACTATCATAGCCACTTTAGCATAGGGACCTATGATGCTAACTAACCGGTGATTCGGAGCCATGTGCCATCCCATAAGCCACTGCGCCAAATCCAGCTGTTGGTGATGTCACTTCCCCTGGGTAAGGACGGTCGGATTGTTTGAAACAGCTCTGAAGCTCTAGTTCCCTAACTGCACAGATCTAACAGTCGACCCCATGAAAGGTCAGAGGTTAGCGTTCATGCTTAGAGGCTATAATGTGATGGTTTCGGACGCAGCCTGGACCTGGACCTTCTGAGACATGTGTGAAAGTGTTGGGTCTCGCAAAACCAGCGTCCCTGAGGGGGTGGGGCTCTGAAGGGGCGGGGCTAGTAGTAGTTAGTTACCCTGTAGTGGTGCATGTAGAGGATGGTTTCCCTGTAGTAGAGGATAGTTTCCCTGTAGTAGAGGATAGTTACCCTGTAGTAGAGGATAGTTACCCTGTAGTAGAGGATAGTTACCCTGTAATAGAGGATAGTTACCCTGTAATAGAGGATAGTTACCCTGTAATAGAGGATAGTTACCCTGTAATAGAGGATAGTTACCCTGTAATAGAGGATAGTTACCCTGTAATAGAGGATAGTTACCCTGTAGTAGAGGATAGTTACCCTGTAGTCGAGGATAGCTACCCTGTAGTCGAGGATAGTTACCCTGTAGTCGAGGATAGTTACCCTGTAGTAGAGGATAGTTACCCTGTAGTCGAGGATAGCTACCCTGTAGTCGAGGATAGTTACCCTGTAGTAGAGGATAGCTACCCTGTAGTAGAGGATAGCTACCCTGTAGTAGAGGATAGCTACCCTGTAGTAGAGGATAGCTACCCTGTAGTCGAGGATAGTTACCCTGTAGTAGAGGATAGTTACCCTGTAGTCGAGGATAGTTACCCTGTAGTCGAGGATAGCTACCCTGTAGTCGAGGATAGTTACCCTGTAGTCGAGGATAGCTACCCTGTAGTCGAGGATAGTTACCCTGTAGTCGAGGATAGTTACCCTGTAGTCGAGGATAGCTACCCTGTAGTCGAGGATAGTTACCCTGTAGTCGAGGATAGCTACCCTGTAGTAGAGGATAGTTACCCTGTAGTAGAGGATAGTTTCCCTGTAGTCGAGGATAGTTACCCTGTAGTAGATGATAGCTAGCCTGTAGTCGAGGATAGTTACCCTGTAGTAGAGGATAGTTACCCTGTAGTAGAGGATAGTTACCCTGTCGTGGTGCATGTAGAGGATAGTTACCCTATTAGCCCGGCTGAGTTGGCCACGACTCCGTCAGAATGATCCTCGTCCATGGCGATGTGGTCGATGAACGACAGGATGAACGGCACTCGCGGCTGCATCAGCATCACGTCGGCTACAACACAAGAACAAAAAATTATTTGAGTCCACCAGTGGTTTGGGCCAATCGCGAGCCAGCATTGCGGTGAGAAGGCGGGTCTAACATTTGAGAATTAGCGATGCAGCAAAGACGGAAAACCACGAGGAACATTTGTATTATATGAATCTGTAGCTTTGAGACTTGGCTGTGATTGGTCAAAAGCCCTTCCTGTTATTAAAGCTATAAAAGGCGACTGTTGGGTCTCGCAAAACCAGCGTCCCGGAGGGGGCGGGGCTCTGGGTGAAACGACCCGTTCATCTGTGACGCTCTAAAATCCTACGTCTACGCCTCGAGACGCAGGAGGAACTGGCGTCACTGTGGTGGTTTGTAAGACGAGGAGCAGAAGAACCAGACTGAGGACTCACGGTGCACGTTGTTCTCCTGGTCGCCCTTCAGGCCCTGGATGATCCCGGTGTAGGCCTCCAGGCAGCCCTCCCTCAGCTCGTTCAGGTAATCCACCATGTCGTAGTCCGTCTGCAGGACAGGAGGCAGGAGCGTTTAATATCACAGTCTCCTGGTAAAGAGGAACCGGGATTCTCCAAAGTAACCGGGAGATAAAAAGGTGATAGCAACATGATGATGGAGAAACCCCCCCCCAGTGCCCCCTGGTCCACGACGGTGCAAAGACAGACCCAGGACGAGCGTAGAGGAGCATCACTCTCGCTCTCGGCTGCCTCTCCCCTGAAGGACCTCCTCCTCTGATGGAGCAGAGGGTTATCCTACTATCATAGCCACTTTAGCATTGGGACCTCTGATGCTAACTATCATAGCCACTTTAACATAGGGTCCTCTGATGCTAACTATCAAAGCCACTTTAGCATAGGGACCTCTGGTGCTAACTATCATAGTCACTTTAGCATAGGGACCTCTGATGCTAACTATCAAAGCCACTTTAGCATAGGGACCTCTGATGCTAACTATCAAAGCCACTTTAGCATAGGGACCTCTAGTGCTAACTATCATAGCCACTTTAGCATAGGGACCTCTGGTGCTAACTATCATAGCCACTTTAGCATAGGGACCTCTGATGCTAACTATCAAAGCCACTTTAGCATAGGGACCTCTGGTGCTAACTATCATAGCCACTTTAGCATAGGGACCTCTGGTGCTAACTATCATAGCCACTTTAGCATAGGGACCTCTGGTGCTAACTATCATAACCACTTTAACATAGGGACCTCTGATGCTAACCATCATAGCCACTTTAGCATAGGGCCCTCTGGTGCTAACTATCATAGCCACTTTAGCATAGGGACCTCTGGTGCTAACTATCATAGCCACTTTAGCATAGGGACCTCTGATGCCAACTATCATAGCCACTTTAGCATAGGGACCTCTGATGCTAACCATCATAGCCACTTTAGCACAGGGTCCTCTGGTGCTAACTATCATAGCCACTTTAGCATAGCATTGGTTTAGCAGGTAAAGGGCAGTAGGTACAAAGGTAATGGTTATGTGTTGTAGCTGTTAGCCTGAGAGAAGCTAGGCTAAGCTAACCTTTGCCACAGTCACAGTCCTACAATAACACTATATGAAGGTAAAGCTCTGACCTTATCGACCTGCGCCTGCGACGCCTGGTCCAGCGTGTCCAGAACCACCGCCAGGTACTTCTTAAACTCTCCGCCCAGAGCCAGAGCGATGTCCCCGAACACGGAGAGGATCTGCGGCTTCACCGACCGGTGCACGTCCTGGTTCTGCAAACATCAGTGAAGAACACCCTGCTTTACCTACAACTCTATTATTACTATTATTGTTATTAATGAGATGATGACACAGACTCACCCGGAGATTGTCCAGCAGGAGGTTCATGATCTTGTCACAGTACGGGAGGATGTTGGACATCAGCGCTCGGCATAGGTCACACACCAAACCCACGGCCGCCAGGCACACCTACAAGACCAGAGGAGTCACTACAGGCACACCTACAAGACCAGAGGAGTCACTACAGGCACACCTACAAGACCAGAGGAGTCACTACAGGCACACCTACAAGACCAGAGGAGTCACTACAGGCACACCTACAAGACCAGGAGTCACTACAGGCACACCTACAAGACCAGGAGTCACTACAGGCACACCTACAAGACCAGGAGTCACTACAGGAGCACCTACAAGACCAGGAGTCACTACAGGAGCACCTACAAGACCAGAGGAGTCACTACAGGCACACCTACAAGACCAGAGGAGTCACTACAGGCACACCTACAAGACCAGGAGTCACTACAGGAGCACCTACAAGACCAGAGGAGTCACTACAGGCACACCTACAAGACCAGAGGAGTCACTACAGGCACACCTACAAGACCAGAGGAGTCACTACAGGAGCACCTACAAGACCAGAGGAGTCACTACAGGCACACCTACAAGACCAGGAGTCACTACAGGAGCACCTACAAGACCAGAGGAGTCACTACAGGAGCACCTACAAGATCAGGAGTCACTACAGGCACACCTACAAGACCAGGAGTCACTACAGGAGCACCTACAAGACCAGAGGAGTCACTACAGGAGCACCTACAAGACCAGGAGTCACTACAGGCACACCTACAAGACCAGGAGTCCCTACAGCTGTACCTGATACTCGGCGTGGTTCTTCAGGCCGATCACCAGGTACGGCTCGAAGGCGTCCATGTATTTCTGGAAGTCGGCTCCGAGGACTGAAACACAGAGAGCGTTAGTTTGGACTGAGAGGCCGCAGTGACGAGGGGCGGCCCGGCGGGGGCGCTGTACCTTCGACCAGCGTGGACACGGCCATGAGCGCGTCCTCCTGGACTCCCCCCGACCCCGCCGTGCTCTGGAACATCCGGAGGAGGCTCTCCATCACCACGTCCGAGATGTGCAGCGCGTCCTGGTGCTGCACTTTACGGAGAACGTTCTGCACGAGGAGCAAGCGACCACGGGTTAACGCCAGAGGGAGGAGCTTCTAAACCCCTCCCACAATGAGGCAGGAGCTACAATAAACACCAGAGAGAAGGGCTTCTAAACTCCTCCCACAAAGAGGAGCTACACTAAACGCCAGAGAGAAGGGCTTCTAAACCCCTCCCACAACGAGGGAGGAGCTACAATAAACACCAGAGAGAAGGGCTTTTAAACCCCTCCCACAAAGAGGAGCTACACTAAACGCCAGAGAGAAGGGCTTTTAAACTCCTCCCACAAACAGGGAGGAGCTACAATAAACACCAGAGAGAAGGGCTTCTAAAGTCCAGGTTACCATGTCTGCAGTTTGATTATAGATTACAGGGGGCGCTCTCACCTGGAGTGTGGCGCAGAGAGACTGCAGTTTGATTATAGATTACAGGGGGCGCTCTCACCTGGAGTGTGGCTCAGAGCGACTGCAGTTTGATTATAGATTACAGGGGGCGCTCTCACCTGGAGTGTGGCTCAGAGCGACTGCAGCTTGATTATAGATTACAGGGGGCGCTCTCACCTGGAGTGTGGCGCAGAGCAGTGACTGCAGTTTGATTATAGATCATAGGGGGCGCTCTCACCTGGAGTGTGGCTCAGAGAGACTGCAGTTTGATTATAGATCATAGGGGGCGCTCTCACCTGGAGTGTGGCGCAGAGCAGTGACTGCAGTTTGATTATAGATTACAGGGGGCGCTCTCACCTGGAGTGTGGCGCAGAGCAGTGACTGCAGTTTGATTATAGATTATAGGGGGCGCTCTCACCTGGAGTGTGGCGCAGAGAGACTGCAGTTTGATTATAGATTACAGGGGGCGCTCTCACCTGGAGTGTGGCTCAGAGCGACTGCAGCTTGATTATAGATTACAGGGGGCGCTCTCACCTGGAGTGTGGCGCAGAGCAGTGACTGCAGTTTGATTATAGATCATAGGGGGCGCTCTCACCTGGAGTGTGGCTCAGAGAGACTGCAGTTTGATTATAGATCATAGGGGGCGCTCTCACCTGGAGTGTGGCGCAGAGCAGTGACTGCAGTTTGATTATAGATTACAGGGGGCGCTCTCACCTGGAGTGTGGCGCAGAGCAGTGACTGCAGCTTGATTATAGATTACAGGGGGCGCTCTCACCTGGAGTGTGGCGCAGGGCGACTGCAGTTTGATTATAGATTACAGGGGGCGCTCTCACCTGGAGTGTGGCGCAGAGCAGCGACTGCAGTTTGATTATAGATTACAGGGGGCGCTCTCACCTGGAGTGTGGCGCAAAGCAGCGACTGCAGTTTGATTATAGATTACAGGGGGCGCTCTCACCTGGAGTGTGGCGCAGAGCAGCGACTGCAGTTTGATTATAGATTACAGGGGGCGCTCTCACCTGGAGTGTGGCTCAGAGCGACTGCAGTTTGATTATAGATTACAGGGGGCGCTCTCACCTGGAGTGTGGCGCAGAGCGACTGCAGTTTGATTATAGATTATAGGGGGCGCTCTCACCTGGAGTGTGGCGCAGAGCAGTGACTGCAGTTTGATTATAGATCATAGGGGGCGCTCTCACCTGGAGTGTGGCGCAGAGCAGTGACTGCAGTTTGATTATAGATTACAGGGGGCGCTCTCACCTGGAGTGTGGCGCAGAGCGACTGCAGTTTGATTATAGATCATAGGGGGCGCTCTCACCTGGAGTGTGGCGCAGAGCGACTGCAGTTTGATTATAGATCATAGGGGGCGCTCTCACCTGGAGTGTGGCGCAGAGCAGTGACTGCAGTTTGATTATAGATTACAGGGGGCGCTCTCACCTGGAGTGTGGCTCAGAGAGACTGCAGTTTGATTATAGATTACAGGGGGCGCTCTCACCTGGAGTGTGGCGCAGAGCAGTGACTGCAGGTCGTTGAACTGCATTCTGTCTGACGTGCTCTGGATGTGAGACTGAAACACAAACATTCAGGTCATCAACAACAGACTGCGAACCCGAGACCGTCCTCCACAACAGAAATAACTCAAATGTAAAGCTGGTGTCTCCAGTTAGATGTTCACGTATTTAGGGACGTCTCGAATTAAATGATTAGCGACCTAATGAAAGGAAACGACTGATATGTTTAGTTTAGTGTCTTTTTATACCAATAGGTAGCGTTCACGATTTAGAATGTGATGTCATAATGTCAGATGGAGGGCAGGGCCAATACAACTCTATGGGAGAAATGCCGTTTTTGGAAGAAATCTCCAAAACGAAAATTGACAAATGTTTTTCCTCGTCAGTATCTGATCGTGATTGGATTCACAAACCTGTGATATTATTTTTATGTTTGAAAGTCTTTTCTATTGGACAACATCATGGTCATGTTTTCGCATATTGTCACCACTTTTTGACATTTTTCAGAGAAAATAATTGTACATTAGTTCATATGTGCCGACAGAGGAGACAATGAACTTTGTTTTTTGGCTCATATCTCAGTCGTGACTGGAGGAATCCACATGAAACAAAAACTGTCACAAAGACATAAAAATATGCATTTGGTCAGTTACCACGGTAACCATAGCCACTGTCAGTTGACCTCCACCTCAATGTTAAACTATAGGCTCTTTAGAATGTTGTGATGTCACGTGAACGCAACCTATTAAAAATCTGTAGGACTATTGTGCAGAAAAATGTATGCATTAAATATACAAAGCAAACTTAACTATAAATTATTAATACCGTAAATGCTCTAATATCGGCCGGGGCCTTTATTTACTCAAGGGCATCTGGGACCAGGCCTTTATTGGAACCAGGCCACAGTTAGAGACAGGCCTTTATTTCTATTTGAGCAAAACGGACAACCAGGAAAATGAAGAAAAACGAGATTTGTTCCATTTGCACCTAAAATATGAGGTTCATTTATTAATGAACATTTCAAACCCTCTCCCAGCGGCTGGAACATTGACGCCTTTTATTTTGTCGGGACAACAGGAAGTGTTTCGTTGCTGTTAGCGGAGCTTTGACATCAATGTCACTGCAGGTTTCTGTTTCGTTTTTACCGCGGACCGGATTATTTGTTATCTTGTGTAAAAGGCGAGTTTAGACGGAGCGTTTGTGTTTGTGATCGATCATGAGACTGACCCGAGAGAAGACGAGACGCTCGCGCTGATGGGAGGAGTTATTTTGAGGCGTGGGACTGACCTGCACACGGAGCAGCTGGACGTGCTTTGAAGACGCGATGGAGACTTTATTAAAACCCTGGAGGGTCATAAACATTTGCCCTGTTTCCCTGTTTCTACAAATAGTCACAGGAGGTTTGAAAAGTGGCTAAATCTGTGTCAAAGTTACGCTCGGATCAGCTCCTCCGCAGCGTCCCCCTCGGCCCGGGTCCCGTTTGTTTACTTCCTGTCAGAGACCCGGCCTCTGTCGGAGACCCGGCCTCTGTCGGAGACCCGGCCTCTGTCGGAGACCCGGCCTCTGTCGGAGACCCGGCCTCTGTCGGAGACCCGGCCTCTGTCGGAGACCCGGCCTCTGTCGGAGACCCGGCCTCTGTCGGAGACCCGGCCTCTGTCGGAGACCCGGCCTCTGTCGGAGACCCGGCCTCTGTCGGAGACCCGGCCTCTGTCGGAGACCCGGCCTCTGTCGGAGACCCGGCCTCTGTCGGAGACCCGGCCTCTGTCGGAGACCCGGCCTCTGTCGGAGACCCGGCCCCTGTCGGAGACCCGGCCCCTGTCGGAGACCCGGCCTCTAATGGAATACAGGCCAGTATTAGAGAATTTACGGTACATTCTTATTAGGCCACATTCTGAGAGCAGACGTGTGTTACTAAAGTAAAGAGACTTCCTTGACTTGGACTTATCAAGCACCAGATTATCTCGAAGATGTCGCTTCATGTTGGACAGATCGGAGCAGGGTTTGGATGTAGGACGATCCCAAAGCCGTAATGTTGAGAAATATCGTGATATGAAGTGATGTCAGATGTTTGGATGTGGCTCCTCACCTCCATCTGCAGGACCTGCCTGAGCCGCTCCATGATGACCAGAGTGATCTTCTGCACCGCGGGGTAACAGTCTTTAGCGCTGTTCTTCACGATCTCCATCAGAGCCTCGTACGCCGCGGAGCGCAGGTTGTTCTGGTGTCCGTCCGGTCTGAAACAAACGCTCATCAGGACGGACTGCAGTAGAAGTACGTGTACTAGTAGCAGTAGTAGTAGTAGTAGTAGTACCGGTCTGTGGTCTCCAGGAGTTTCTCCACGATGAGCTCGAAGGTGGAGGAGAGGCAGTACGTGGCCGGCTCCTCCTGTTCTTCTGCAGCTTCTGTAGCTTCATACGCCGCCTCAGCCAGAGACGAGAACGCCTGGAAACCACAGAAACATAAACCACGTTCAGAGACTCGTCACGGAGACTTTACTTGGAACCGTTAACCTCTTAACTCCCGCCTGAACCGAGAGGATTGTTTTCCTCACGTCAGATTTTTTCCCCATCATTTTTTGTTTGGTATTCAACTCATTTTTTTGGTCATTTTTTTTTTCCTTCATTTTTTGGTCCATTTTTTAATCAAATTATCATTTTTTGTCAAATTTTTATCACATTTTTGTAATTTTTTCGTCCATTTTTTGTCAATTTCTTGTGACATTTGACGAAGAAGAAGTCGCATTTTTGCAATTTTTTTGTCAAATTTTTATCAAATTTTTGCAATTTTTTTGTCACATTTTTGCCACTTTTTCATCAATTTTTCGTCACTATTTTGTCAATGTTTTCTCACTTTTTTGTCACACTTCCATCAGTTTCCATCTCAGTTTTGTTGCCATTTTCACAGCTTTTTTCCAGAAGCATTTGGATTGGGGTAAAGCCAAACTGGAGAAAATGCTCTCGGTTCAGGTGGGAGTTAAGGGGTTAAACCAGACCAGCCTGGGAGCGAACTACATTTAAAAAAAAATCTTTATATTCAAGTTTTGATCAAAATTTAAAGTAAAAAAAAATTGGGGGAAAAGTCAAAATTAGGAAAAGGTAAAAAAAAAGAAAAGAAAAAGGGTACTTTTGTGAAAAAAAATCGTGGAAAAAATGTGGAATTAAAAACGAATAGGGAAGAAATAGCAAATATGCAGGAATAAAAAAAATAACACATTTGGCTTTACTCAAATCTAAAAGCGTTAAAAAAGCTACAAAAATTATGCAGAAAATGCAACAAAAAAAAAAATGGAAAAAAAAGTGACAAAAACGTGGGGACAATGCAAGAAAGTTTTGTAGGCATTAGCTTTCAAATGAGGCACTACCCTGGCCTGTGTCCTGTAAACTCCAGTAAAGAAGCAATGACATCACGTACAGTTCTGGGGGCCATTTTGAATATATAAGTAGATTTATGGAGTGGCATTTTTATGTACAGCAAAAAAAAAACGGCCCCAGAGACGCACGTTTATGTGATATAACAGTTTGTCATGTCAACAGAGTCTCAGTCGGAGTTTAAGCTGCTCAAGACGTTAGCATGCTACCGGTTAGCATTTAGCTTCAACACAATAAACACATGTGTGGCTCACATCTATGAACAGTGAGGAAATACTACAGTAACAGCCCTGACCTCTGACCTCTGTCACATGTTGTATCCTGTGGTTCAGGGCTTTCTCTTGGAGGTCAGAGCTGAGCTGTTGAAGCTAAATGCTAACTGGTAGCATGCGAACGTCTTAAACACTGACTCACTGGTTTCTTCACATTAACGTGCATCTTTGGGGCCGTGTTTTAACTGTTTTCTTCATGAGCAATGATTACCAGTACATAAAAATGCCACTGTTGATCAGTCGTCTTTCATTTTCATCCTGAATAGAGATTGTTATATAGTACTGCATAATTCTACTTTGGTATTCAAAATGGCCGCCGGAGCTATGAGTGATGTAATTGGAAACGCGTGTATATCCAAATCTAAAAGCTTCTTGACCGGAGTTTGCATTATGTAGTACTGCATAATTCTACTTTGGTATTCAAAATGGCCGCCATAACAACAAAGGTCACATGACTGAAAGGCATGTATAGCTAAACTGGAGAAAATGTGCTCTGCTAAACATTGAGGAAACAAATATGGGGAAATGACCGTACCCAGCAGACGTTGGAGGCGACGCGTGGCTCCGCCCCCAGCCCGTCGATCAGACACTGCAGCAGAGGAGCCAGGTACAGCTCGTTTATGGCGGCCTCCGGCAGCAGCTCGCAGATCCTCCCCACCGTCCACGCCGTCGTGTCCCGCACCACGACCGACGGGTCCTTCATCAGCTCGATCATTGTGGGCATCCCCTTTAAACAACACATTTACATCAGGGAGATCATTGTGGGCCTCCCCTTTAAACAACACATTTACATCAGGAGGATCATCCCCTTTAAACAACACATTTACATCAGGAGCATCATTGTGGGCCTCCCCTTTAAAACACAACACCACATTTACATCCGCCTGACCTGGATGATGATGGGCTTCAGGTGGTTGAGCTCCGGTCCCTCCAGGATGGATCCGAAGGCCATGACCGAGGCGTCGCGGTACCTCCAGTCCGGGTGCTTGATGTTCTCCTTGATGAAGGGCAGGACGTGAGGGACGACGTCGTCTTCACAGCAGGTGGCGAGCAGCATGAGGCAGACGCCGGCCGCTTTACAAGGGTTCCAGTCGTCATCGTCGTCGTTCTCATCCTGAAACATCAGACTTTAGTGCCGCACTTCTGTTTCATCTGAATGTCCTCTGTAGAGTTATACTGGTGAGGGCAGCTGTGGCTATTAGAAGGACTGGGCACCGTTAAACAATACCAGTCCGGTATCGGAATAATGCGAGTATCGAAATGATCGATATTTGATGCCGTTGGTCCAGGGACACATTAAAGGGAGAGATTAAATAAATAAGACTTTAGAGATGAACCCAAACTTTCACACATTGTTCCGTTTTCTGCTACTAGATGACGATGTTGGTATCGGTATCGGAAACCAAGTATGGTTAAAGCACTGGTATCGAAAAAAATGCAACGGTACCCAGCCCTAGTTCTTAGCCTGTTTTTACCTGTTTGGTGTTGGCAGTGATGGTTTTTACCTGTTTGGTGTTTGCAGTGGTGGTTTTTAGCCTGTTTTTACCAGTTTGGTGTTGGCAGTGGTGGTTTTTAGCCTGTTTGGTGTTTGCAGTGGTGGTTTTTAGCCTGTTTGATGTTTGCAGTGGTGGTTTTTAGCCTGTTTGATGTTTGCAGTGGTGGTTTTTAGCCCGTTTGATGTTGGCAGTGGTGGTTTTTAGCCCGTTTTTACCAGTTTGGTGTTGGCAGTGGTGGTTTTTAGCCTGTTTGATGTTTGCAGTGGTGGTTTTAGCCTGTTTGGTGTTTGCAGTGGTGGTTTTTAGCCCGTTTGGTGTTGGCAGTGGTGGTTTTTAGCCCGTTTGGTGTTGGCAGTGGTGGTTTTTAGCCCGTTTTTACCAGTTTGGTGTTGGCAGTGGTGGTTTTTAGCCCGTTTGGTGTTTGCAGTGGTGGTTTTTAGCCTGTTTGATGTTTGCAGTGGTGGTTTTTAGCCTGTTCGATGTTTGCAGTGGTGGTTTTTAGCCCGTTTGGTGTTGGCAGTGGTGGTTTTTAGCCCGTTTTTACCAGTTTGGTGTTGGCAGTGGTGGTTTTTAGCCTGTTTGATGTTTGCAGTGGTGGTTTTTAGCCTGTTTGGTGTTTGCAGTGGTGGTTTTTAGCCTGTTTGGTGTTTGCAGTGGTGGTTTTTAGCCCGTTTGGTGTTGGCAGTGGTGGTTTTTAGCCCGTTTTTACCAGTTTGGTGTTGGCAGTGGTGGTTTTTAGCCCGTTTGGTGTTGGCAGTGGTGGTTTTTAGCCCGTTTTTACCAGTTTGGTGTTGGCAGCGGTGGTTTTTAGCCTGTTTGGTGTTGGCAGTGGTGGTTTGTAGCCTGTTTGGTGTTTGCATTGATGGTTTGTAGCCTGTTTGGTGTTTGCATTGATGGTTTGTAGCCTGTTTGGTGTTTGCATTGATGGTTTGTAGCCTGTTTGGTGTTTGTAGTGGTGGTTTTTAGCCTGTTTTTACCTGTTTGGTGTTTGCAGTGGTGGTTTTTAGCCTGTTTTTACCTGTTTGGTGTTTGCAGTGGTGGTTTTTAGCCTGTTTTTACCTGTTTGGTGTTTGCAGTGGTGGTTTTTACCTGTTTGGTGTTTGCATTGATGGTTTGTAGCCTGTTTGGTGTTTGTAGTGGTGGTTTTTAGCCTGTTTTTACCTGTTTGGTGTTTGCAGTGGTGGTTTTTAGCCTGTTTTTACCTGTTTGGTGTTTGCAGTGGTGGTTTTTACCTGTTTGGTGTTTGCATTGATGGTTTGTAGCCTGTTTGGTGTTTGTAGTGATGGTTTTAAGCCTGTTTGGTGTTGGCAGTGGTGGTTTGTAGCCTGTCTGGTGTTTGCATTGATGGTTTGTAGCCCGTTTGGTGTTTGCATTGATGGTTTGTAGCCTGTTTGGTGTTTGTAGTGGTGGTTTTTAGCCTGTTTGGTGTTTGCATTGATGGTTTGTAGCCTGTTTGGTGTTTGCGGTGGTGGTTTGTAGCCTGTTTGGTGTTTGTGGTGGTGGTTTTTAGCCTGTTTGGTGTTGGCAGTGGTGGTTTGTAGCCTGTTTGGTGTTGGCATTGATGGTTTGTAGCCTGTTTGGTGTTTGTAGTGGTGGTTTTTAGCCTGTTTTTACCTGTTTGGTGTTGGCAGTGGTGGTTTGTAGCCCGTTTTTACCTGTTTGGTGAGCGTCTGGTTGAGGATGGGGACCAGATACTGCAGCGCTCCTTTGGCGTAGAACTTGCTGGTGTGCTCTGGGGGGCGCCCTTGCTCCGAGGCCTGTGATCGGACGTCACATTTCAGTTATAAAACCCAAAGTTTGTGGCTGGAGTTCACGTGAGGACAGAGTACCTCAGACGCCTCGATGGCCAGGTCCATCTCCTCGTCGCAGACGTTGGACCAGAACTCGATGCCCTGCAGAGCCACCTCGTCGATCTCGCTCTTCATCGCCTCGATCGTGATCTGAGAAACATCCACAGGTGAGTCAGGGTGCTGGTGTGTGTTACGCTGCAGCTTCATGGCATTGGTGCTGGTGTGGTGGGTGGAGCCTCGGGTGCAGCCGTGGGTGGAGCCTGGGACCTCAAGGCCAGGTGGGCTCGGTTATTGGCTGATTGTGGAAGCTGTCATTGAATATTGAATTGTGGAAACCGTATCATCGTTCTTAACCTCTTCACTCCCACCTGAACCAAGCACACCAGGCTACCCCAAATATAAAGCTTCAAAAAGAGTGACAAAAGCCCGAAGAAAACGCAACAAAAAGCGCTTTTTGTCCATTTTACTACTACTTCTCCTCCTCCTTCAAAAAAGTGATGAAAAAGTGACAAAAATGTGACGAAAAGTGATAGAAAAGTGACAAAAAAGTAACGAAAAAATGATGAAAAAATGACAAAAAAGTGACAAAAATGTGATTGAAAAGTGACAAAAAAGTGATGGAAAAGTGACAAAAAAGTGACAAAAAAGTGACGAAAGTGACAAAAAAGTGATGGAAAAATGGCGAAAAAGTGACAAAAAAAGTGATGGAAAAGTGACGAAAAAGTGACAAAAAAGTGACGAAAAAGTGACAAAAAAGTGATGGAAAAGTGACGAAAAAGTGACAAAAAAGTGACGAAAAAGTGACAAAAAAGTGATGGAAAAGTGACGGAAAAGTGACAAAAAAGTGACGAAAGTGACAAAAAAGTGATGGAAAAATGGCGAAAAAGTGACAAAAAAAGTGATGGAAAAGTGACAAAAAAAAGTGATGGAAAAGTGACAAAAAAGTGACAAAAAAGTGACGGAAAAGTGACAAAAAAGTGACAAAAGCCAAATTGGAGAAAGTGTGTTCTGTTCGGGTGGGAGTTTAAGAGGTTAAAACACCCATAACTTCGAGTTAATTCATTTTCATCCTGGACACACGAGTCAGGCTTAAGCCGGGCCCGGACACAAACAGCTATACCTGTGTGCTATATGCTCAATCCTCACACAGGTCTGTAATCACACATTAAACTCTCATATTACTGTGGTCACATCTCCATGGAGACGAGCTGCAGGCGCTCCCACTGAACACCAATATCTGTAATCAAACTCTCTGTTGGCTGAATTGTTACGCGGTGTGGCTTTAAGTTCTCTCTGAACAAAGCTTTAGGGTTAGTTTCTGTGGCACAAACACCAGGTTTATCCAGGCAGGAGGAGACCAAACCTAATGCTTATAACGCCACAAACGCGGAAACACAAACATTTAATCAAACAGAGGAAAGAATTGGACAAAAGGGGAAACTTTTTAGCCAAAAAATGTGCAACATGCAGTTTAAAAAAAACCTGAACTGAGAGGATCTTTTTCCTCATGTTATCAGATTTTTTTCCATCATTTTTTGGTTGGGTATTCAACTCATTTTTGTAACTTTTTTGTCATTTTTTTTACTTTTCATTTTTTTGTCAAATTTTAGTAATTTATTTAGTCACATTTTTGTCATTTTTTTTTCCATTTTTTGTCACATTTTTGATTTTTTTTTGGTCAATTTCTTGTGACATCTTTGTGACATTTTTGCCACTTTTTCATAAATTGTTCTCACTTTTTTGTCACATTTCCATCATTGTTTTTGTCTCAGTTTTGTTGCTATTTTCACTGCTTTTTTCCAGAAGCTTATGGATTGGGGTAAAGCTGAACTGGAGAGGATGCGCTCAGTTCAGGTGGGAGTTAAGGGGTTAAACTTTCTCTTTAAAGACCAGAGTATGAGAGTATGGACTTTCTGGAACTGATGCAGTAACCCCCTCCTGAACCGAGCACATACTCTCACACATTACCCACATCTAAGAGCTTCTTGAAACAAAAAAGCATCAAAATAGCAACGAAAACCAGAATGACAAACAAAAACACGACAAAAGCGATTCCAAAATGTGATAAAAACGCAGCGACGACTTTGCAGGTCTTAGCTTTCAAATGAGGCCAAGCTCTCCAGTCGATAAGCTTTTAGATTTGGGTAAAGCTGAACTGGAGAGGATGCGCTCTGTTAAAGTGGGGGGGGTCAGAGGTTAATGCTCTTTAATGACAGTTCATTTAATGTGGAGAAAGAGGGAGGGACTTACGGCGAAGAGGGCGGGGCCCATGTACGCCTCCATGTACTGGTAATACAGAGACATGATCTTCACCAGGTTCTGCAGCGCCGCCACTCGCACCTGAGGGAGGGGGGAGGATGGGGGAGAGAGGGGAGAGGGGGGGGGGGGGAGACTGTCAGACACGAGTCCAAACCCAGAGGAAGAGCTGAGGGGAGCAGACTCACCCTTGTGTCCGGACACTGCGTGGCCTCACACACCACCTGCATGATGAAGTGCCGCTCCGACTGAAACACAGGAGAGCAGAGCGGTCAGCAGGGCAGGCAGGACACGAACCCGGGACAGGGTCAGGAAATAACAGGACACGAACCCGGGACAGGGTCAGGAAATAAATAAAGGTTAAATCAAGGAAAATCAAGCAAACGGCCAAACTAATGTCAGACAAAGAGCAAAAGATTTAATGAAGCACAAAACCAGTTATGAAATAAATCCCAAATGTGTTAGTGGAGAAATCCAGCCGAGTGGTTAGAGCGGCTGCACATATGCAGAACACAGAGTCCCAGCTCGGATAATTCATGGGACTGGTTAACCTCTTAACTCCCGCCTGAACCGAGGGGATCTTTTTCCTCACGTCACATTTTTTTTCCATCATTTTTTTGTTGGTATTCAACTCATTTTTGTAACTTTGTCATTTTTCTGACATTTTTTGTCAATTTTTTATCAAATTTTTGTCTTTTAGCTGTCCCATTTTTGTAATTTTTTCTTCCATTTTTTGTCAATTTCTTTTGACATTTTTGCCACTTTTTCATCAATTTTTCGTCACTTTTGTCATTTGTCACATTTTTGTCCAAAAAAATTACAAAAATGTGCTAAATATTTATCACATTTCTGTCATTTTTTTTGTCACATTTCTGTCATTTTTCCGTCCATTTTTGAATCATTTTTTTTTTTTTTTTGTCACATTTTTGTAATTTTTTGGTAATTTTTTCGTCTATTTTTTGTCAATTTCTTGTGACATTTTTGCCACTTTTTCAAAAAAATTTGTCACTTTTTTGTCACATTTCCATCATTGTTTTCGTCTCAGTTTTGTTGCCATTTTCACAGCTTTTTTCCAGAAGCTTTTGGATTGGGGTAAAGCCAAACTGGAGAAAATGTGCTCGGTTCAGGTGGGAGTTAAGAGGTTAATAATCGCAGTGGCCGCAGTCTTCGTACCTCTTTGTCGAAGTTGGCCTTGGTGAACTCCAGAGAGTTGAGCAGGGCGTTGGTCGCTGCCAGCTTCACGTTGCTGCTCGGCTCCTCCTTCCTCATGCCCTGGATTATGGCTGTGAGGATCTGGTTGGAGTTCTCCTGGAGGTGCTCCGGGTCCTGAAGACAACATACAGATCAAAAACACACCTATGCAGTACAAGTACACAGGTACATGAGGAAATACAGCGTGCTCTCCCTCATGTGTATGTGCAGTACTTGTATTTGCAGTAGTAGTACTCACGATGTCCTGGCAGATGTAGCCGATGGCCTCCAGCGTGCTCTCCCTCATGTGCTCCGTGCTCTGGGGGTTGGTCATGTTCTTCATCAGGTCCTGGACCAGGTCCGGCCACTGGTTCACGGGGATCTCAGCGCAGGCGATTCCAGCCACGCACTGGGAGGCCGAGGACGGCCGGTAGTTCTCTGTGCCGAGAGTCTGCAGCACCTGAGGAGCACACGCGTGTTCAGCTCCTGGCACATACAGGAGCTACAGGAGCTAAACATACAGGAGCTCCAGGACCAGCCCGTGGCCGGCTCCAGGACCAGCCCGGGGCCGGCTCCAGGACCAGCCCGGGGCCGGCTCCAGGACCAGCCCGCGGCCGGCTCCAGGACCAGCCCGGGGCCGGCTCCAGGACCAGCCCGGGGCCGGCTCCAGGACCAGCCCGGGGCCGGCTCCAGGACCAGCCCGCGGCCGGCTCCAGGACCAGCCCGCGGCCGGCTCCAGGACCAGCCCGGGGCCGGCTCCAGGACCAGCCCGGGGCCGGCTCCAGGACCAGCCCGGGGCCGGCTCCAGGACCAGCCCCGTGGCCGGCTCCAGGACCAGCCCGGGGCCGGCTCCAGGACCAGCCCGGGGCCGGCTCCAGGAGCACCAGCCTCAGAGTGAGTGTCTTACATATTTCTTGATCTCCTTGCGGGCGTTTCCGTCGATGGCCAGCCACCGTTGCTGATACTGCGTCTTGAGCTCGGGGTCTTTGGACGTCACAGAGTTTTTGATCTGCAGACCGGCCGCCACGCGAGCCACCTGCGTGTTCCCGGGGTTCGCCAGCACCTTGGACAGCTCCACCAGGAACAGCGGCTGCAGAGACAGGGCAGAGGTCAGCAGGGCGACACTCAGGGGTTATACAGGCAGAGGCGCTTGGAACATTTGCAAACATTACACCAAACAGAGGAAAGAAAACGAGACAAGACAGGAAACTCATGAGCACTTTTCTCTTTGGTAAATCTCAACCAAAACTGCAGCTGAACCCGTTTCAGGCCAGTCTCTGTGTTTTTGATCATGGAAACCCTAGAAACATACATAGTAAAGGCTTGTTTAAAAAGTACTCAACTAGGGATGCATCAATCCGACACTGGTATCGCATATCGGAGCCGATACCAGAAAAAATACGATATCAGGGATCGGCTACAAATACCCGATACTGAACCGATATCTGTTATGGCTCAACTTTCAGCGACTGAATCTAAATGAATGACTTTTATCCTCCGCATTCTGATCACCGATATGACAAAATTAGAATATCACCATTTTTGAATTACAAACTCCCAATTTCGATTTAAAAATCACTTAAATTTAAAAAGATTGAATGAATATGCTAATTTATTCTACTTTGTGATAATCAGCACAGCGAAAAATAGACTTAGAACTAACTCTATACATTAAAAAAACACAATAAAAATCCAGACAACAAAAGTAAAACAGTAACACTAAGTTTGGTAAAGTTTGTTTCTGAGACGTCAGGCTGCTGTGATGCGACGTCTGTCTGACCCTTTCACAATAAGAGTCTTACTAAAGAGTGAACATGCAGTGACTTTTATTGTGTAAATGCAAACCGGAAGCAGTTCGTTACCATTAGTTACTACCTGACCAAGTCATTCACCAAAGTTATTTTCAAAGACTTGGATAAACAGCGCCTTTGTGAACCGGGTCCAGGATTAAGCGTGTGTTCAGACCTGCAGTGTTTGGTCCACTTCAAACGGATCAGGGTTGGTTTTTAACGCTGCTCCGGATCTTTTATTCAGGTGTGAAACAACACACGAATCCTGGATCAAAGAACCCAGACCCACTTCAGGTGGTCTCGGTCCGGCTTCCAAACGGACTCTGGTCCAGTTCGCTCCAGGTGTGAATATAAACCACTGTTGATCCGAAACGACTGCGCCTTTTTGGGCTTAACAAGCCACCGTAGCCAGGCCTTCACTGCTGCTAACGCTAACACTGGACGGATGCTACAAACAACGAGCCGTGGACAGACCTGGAGCCTCCTGGATATTTGGGCAGATGCACAAACTCAACAGCGAGAAAAGACACACAAAAATGTGTTCGTGTTTAGCGAGAGCAGCGCTCCCACGGGCGCCAAAGTGGAAAACAAAGTGGCGGCACGGTAGCACAGCGGTTAGTGCTTGTGCTTCACAGCTAGAAGGTCCGGGTTCGATTCCCACCAAGGACGGGGCCTTTCTGTGTGGAGTTTGCATGTTCTCCCCGTGTCTGCGTAGGTTTCCTCCGGGTACTCCGGTTTCCCCTACCACTAAAAACATGTACAATAGGCCAGGATGTATGAGAGTGTGTTTGAGAGTGCGCATGGGGGACGACGGATGAAAATTAGCCTAAGGCTACAATCCGGTGTGGCTTGTTCATTAACTTGCACTGTCCCTACCAAATAAACCATAAATAAATAAAAACTTCTCCAAATTAAAGAAGAGGAGGATCAAGACCAACAGCTTGTCCCGTGGACATAATGGAAACAAACAGCTCAGCAGACGCTTCATCAGCACAAAACTCCTCTTCCTCCAGCTGCTCCGGAGAAGCTGAGGTTAAAGGTCAGAGGTTTAGCCTCTCACGTTTCTTTTATTATCATAGTCAGCGTCAAATGTTCATTTTTATTTCATTTGTTGTGGTCCTTGCTGTCCAATGGGAGGCTCGATCGTCACACGCGTGTTTATAAAATATAGTTCTCTCTTGTTAAAGTACAGTCTGAACACGAACTGCACCAAACAAAATTAAAAAAAAGTCAGCTTCAGATCCGGAACAAGCAAGCTGAGCAAAGGACTTCTCTGGTCTGAATACACCCTTAAATTAAGCAAATGACCTGGATGCAGCGCCTGACAGGCCTGAGAGGATGAAGGACACACTCGCCTCTTCACATGTGCAGGTAAATGAACACAGGCTGTGATCTGTGCAGAGCAGCGGCGGGTCGTGTGTGACTGTAGATGAGGCTCGCTGCTAACGCTCACTGCTAACGCTCGCTGCTAACGCTCGCTTTAGCTCCGTCACAGCGTAGTACAAAGTTAGCGGTTTGGGTTTGGCTTCATTGACCGCTAAAAGAGTCGACTGTGCGGAAGTGCTTAAAACCGTGATAAAACCATCCCACAGAAACGACAGATCGTCAGACGGTCTAATATCGTCATATCGTCCTCCTCATTCAGGCACAGTCTGAGTGAGGACGTCTGTGCAAAGGCTGAGCTACGTTTAGGCCTTACTCTGCAGTCACTATGACCCGTCCGTTCACTTTTATTCAACATTTTAAAACTAATCACACATTGAGGAAGGATTAAATGATCAAAGCTCCTCCTGCTGTGACAGGATAACTGATTTAACATGTTAAGTTTATGTTTATGAGTTCATATCCGGTCATTTAGAAAAGTCCACTTGTTCTTGGTTAATGTTTTTCCATTTGGGTTTATTAATGAACATCATCTTGAAAACATTCTGAGACTTCACTGATCTCTTTTGAGAAAGTCTCTTGTCTGGGTTTATATCGGCGGTTTATATTGGCCGATACTCGAGCCTGCAGTATCGGGATGATCACACAGTGAATGAAGAAATGCCAAAATAAGACGGTAAATGTAAAGAAACTCACCAGGTTCTGAGTCGCCGCCTGCTCCAAAAACTTCTGCGCCGCCTCCAGCTCATTCCGGTCTGAAAGCAGAGTCAGAGCGAGAGTCAGGACCAGGACCAGGACCAGGACCAGGACCAGGACCAGAACCAGAACCAGAACGAGAGTCAGAACCAGGACCAGAACCAGAACCAGAACCAGAACCAGAGTCAGAGTCAAAGTCAGAACCAGAGCGAGAGTCAGAACCAGAGCGAGAGTCAGAACCAGAACCAGAGACAGAGTCAGAGCGAGAGTCAGGACCAGAACCAGGACCAGGACCAGGACCAGGACCAGAACCAGGACCAGGACCAGGACCAGGACCAGGACCAGGACCAGAACCAGAACCAGAACCAGGACCAGGACCAGAACCAGAGTCAGAGTCAAAGTCAAAGTCAAAGACAGAATCAGAGCGAGAGTCAGGACCAGGACCAGAACCAGAACCAGAGTCAGAACCAGAGTCAGAGTCAAAGACAGAACCAGAGCGAGAGTCAGAACCAGGACGAGAACCAGAGTCAGAGTCAAAGACAGAACCAGAGCGAGAGTCAGAACCAGAACCAGAGTCAGAATCAGAGTCAAAGACAGAATCAGAGCGAGAGTCAGAACCAGAACCAGAGTCAGAGTCAAAGACAGAACCAGAACCAGGACCAGAACCAGGACCAGAACCAGAACCAGAGCCAGAGTCAAAGACAGAACCAGAGCGAGAGTCAGAACCAGAGTCAGAGTCAAAGACAGAACCAGAGCGAGAGTCAGAACCAGAGTCAGAGTCAAAGACAGAACCAGAGCGAGAGTCAGAACCAGAGTCAGAGTCAAAGACAGAACCAGAGCGAGAGTCAGAACCAGAGTCAGAGTCAAAGACAGAATCAGAGCGAGAGTCAGAACCAGGACCAGAGTCAGAGTCAAAGACAGAACCAGAGTCAGAGTCAGAACCAGAGTGAGTCACATCTCCAGGTATTTCACAGGACTTTCGTTTGCGTCTGTGCTGCTCTGACTACAGTGACTTCGTTAATGAGATTCATGAGGACAGACGCCTCCTGGTTTATCAGCTGGACCGTCAGTGTTTCCTAAAGCATTTACCCTGAAACCAGCGGCACATGATGAATCCACGTATGGATCCTCATCACAGGACGAGTCTGAGTCATGACACAGACTTTGAGGATTCGTTTGTGGCACAATCAACTGAATGACTTTAAAGCGGAAAAACTGACGTTTAAGGTGAGCTCTGAGCGAGAGATGAATGTGGTTTAACCTCTGACCCCGCCTCCACTGAGCGCGCTCTCTCCGGCTCCGCTTTGCCCAAATGTACAAGCTTCTAAGACTTCCGCGTTTGTTGCTTTTTTCGCTACGTTTTTTTTTGCTTTTCTGGCACGTTTTTTGTCGCTCATTTGTCACTTTTCTGCTGCATTTTTTTTTTCAAGCTTTAAGATTTGGGTAAAGCCGAGTTGGAGCCGATGTGCTGGCTTCATGTGTGGGGTTAACCTCTTAACTCCCGCCTCAACCGAGAGGATCTTTTTCCTCACGTCAGATTTTTTTTCTCGATTTTTTTTGTTGGGTTTTCAACTACTCATTTTTGTCACTTTTTAGTCACATTTTTGTCTTTTTTTTTTGTCAAATTGTTGTAATTTTTATGTCAAATTTTTATCAAATTTTTGTCATTTTTTGTGTGAAATTGTTGTATTTTTTGTATGACATTTTTGCCACTTTTTTTAATAAATTTTTCATCACTTTTTTGTCAATGTTTTCTCACTTTTTTGTCACATTTCCATCATTGTCATTGTCATCATCATCGTCTCAGTTACGTTGCTATTTTCACAGCTTTGTTCCAGAAGCTTTTGGATTGGGAAGCCAAACTGGAGAAACTGCTCTCGGTTCAGGTGGGGGTTAAGGGGTTAAACAGGATTAAATGATATGGATAAAGATCCAGTAACTCTGCGGCGAGCGTTTGTAAACGTGTCGCAGCGAGCACCCGCTCTGCCAAACGCTCAGATGGTTTTTATAATTACCAACGCGCCTCGCAGAATAATCAAGTCAAACGAGTCGCGCCGCCGCAAAAACAACATCTGAAAACTGTGTGAGACGCGAGCAAGGACAAGGTGAAACCAGGTCAGAGCGGCGAGGGTGAGGGTGAGGACGAGGGCGAGGACGGCGAAGGCAAATTCAGGAGTTACTGAAACCACAGGGTGAACTTTAACCAAACACTGCAGCTAAATAAATGAGAACTTTCCCCTTCCTTACATTTTCCTATGTAGCATTAGCATTTAGCCTCAAACATCGCAGATTACGAACAATGCAGATGTTTCCAGCTGTTGCGACCTCATTTAGTTGAAGTCAAAGCCTCGTCAGAAGTCGTTAATGAAAAGGGTGATAATATAATTATTAGGGCTGGGTTAGTGCTCTGGCTTCACAGCTAGAAGGTCCCGGGTTCGACTCCCACCTGGACGGGCCTTTCTGTGGAGTTGTACATGTTGTTTTCAGTGGCACATGGAAAACATGTACGACAGGCCCGGATGAATGTGTGAGTGAATGTGAGGTGGTGGTCAGACGAGTTTAGCACCACTCAGGGATATGAACATTCAAAACACTAAAATAGAAAAAAGCAAGATATAAACGATAGATTTTCATCAAAAAACTGCATGAATATCGAGATCCATATGGTTCAGCCCTAACATACAGATCTTCTTCTTCCATAACAAGTGAAATGTTTGCCTTAAAATGTGTGAAAAAGTCACAGGTCCAAAGTTTGGAAAACAAATGTTATTTGACATTTACCTCAAAATGTACCAAAGAGCTAACCTGGCTAACGCCGTGCTGCTGTGAGCGCTCCAATCATGTGGAACTGCACAGCAGCCTGGAGACCATGGCCAACATTTACACATGGATTTAGGAACCAATCACAGAGCGAGGAGGGAGGGCGAGATGATGACGAGCTATTCGATAAACGGAAGCTTGTAGTTTATTTACGGATAAAAAAGAAAAAGTTTATTTACGAATCCAACATGACAGCAGCAGACGCAAGGGTGTTTTTCCATCGAGCTTTAGGCCGAGTTCTAAATAGTTTAGCTCAAAAGTTTACAGCGGGTACGTCATACGGATACGATGATACGATTGGCTGTGGCCTCGTGCAGACGCAGGAGAGACGTTCAGCACAATAAACGGCTCTGGACGATCGTAAACCACACCTCTGCTACCAGAACATGAATTGGTCCCCAGACTAAATATGACTTGTGATTTCAGTCTGGTGTTAGCCGGGCTAGCAAAGTGCTGTAACGGTTACTGGAAAACTAAGTGATGAAAAATGCCTCCAAACACAAGTATTCAAAGTACTGCGATACTTGATAAAGTATCGATACCTGATACTGCAGCACAAAGTATCGATCCGATATTTTGTCCCAGGCTTATAATGATATAAAAGTGGCTTCTTCCAAATGTTGAACCATAATCAATGTTTTCAGGTGATTGTGGGTAAGGTTCACGTCTAACGGCCTCAAACATCTACTAATGTGTTTATTATGAAGAAACATCAGGAATGATATAAAAGCCATGACACGGACATTCTCACTTCGCCACAGTCGGCACTGGCTTCACCGTTTCAGACCGTGTGGTGAGAAGAAGCTCTGTTTACAGGTCTGTGAAGCCGTTTACAAAAGAAATGTGCATTTGTAGAACAGAAACACCACCGTTTATGTGAGTTTCTTTGGTGAAACTGCCTCGAAACACCAGACGCCCATAGGAAATAATGGAACAGCTTCGACCACGTCAGAAACACCCAGAGCCGTCTTTTCCGACGCGTTACTGTCGCTCTTTCAAGACACTTTTAGATTTGGGTAAAGCCAAACTGGATGAATGTCCTGGGTTAAAGGTTAAACATTGCACTTTCGCTACGACTTTATCTGGAGGAAATTGTCACGGTGTGGGAGCTGATCTGCAGACCCCACAGTCCAGGACTTAAGAGGGATTTGTTGATATGACTGCTCGCCCAAAACAAACTGGTTCATTTATTCACAAATAAATGAACTTATCCAAAAATGACTCTGAAAAACCTCTGTATTGACATGGTCAAAACACGCCGTGACTCAGACTCCACCGCCACAGATTTAAGCTTTTCTGGTCACTTAAAGGCACAAATCTCCTCATTTCCGTGTGAAAACATTGGCCCTGACCCGCAGCACACGTCCCGTACATCTGTGTGGCTGATCCACAGCACAGGCTGGACAGTGAGCTCCACAGATTTCATGATTTCAGTCCCTGCAGCAGAGATTACACTGAATTTGGCTCGTTTTTCCGGCTCTGACGCGGTCCCGGAGCTGTCACTCTCCTCCCGCCGGGCTGCAGAGCTCCACCCTCGGCCTCATGGCCTGAACAGCCCGGGGACGGTCACACAAACACCCCGGTGCCCTGTCTAACGGGTCACTGGGCCAAATAAAAGCCCATTTCAGGGGGTTACGAAAGGCTGAGGCGTGGGGTCCGCGTTAGCCGCGGTTAGCCCGTTCGCGCTAGCCGCCCCGGGAATGACTCAAAATAAACCCGCAAACAAACTTCTAGGGGGGGTTAGACATGTGTTTAGACTCGCTTCCTCTCGGGTTAGGTGTGGAGCCGTGTGCCCGCGGTGGAGTCCCCCGGTGCGGCCTGAGAGCAGCGGACACCGGGGACATGCGTGTGACGCCGCTAACGCTAGCGTTTAGCGGAGCGGCTAAAGCTAATGGAGGCTAACGGACGCTAACGGGCGCTAACAGGCGTGGGCAGGGTCCGAGCAGGTGCCCAGGCTCTGCGGGGTGTGTGCCCGGGCTCTGTGGTACACAGGGCGGGGAGAGGAGAACCAGAGCACCGGGACTGACGCCTCCACAGCGGCGGGAACACACCGGCATACGGCTCATAGCGACGCCCTGGCCGGGGCTCGATCTGCGGCGTGCTGCGACAGTTCAGGCCGTGGGAACTTTAGCCGCGGTTAGCATCGGGAGCTACTGACAGTTCCCTCCTCACAAACTTCACACAGCACTTTCGTATTGTTACCCTGTGCCCCCCGGTTATATTAATCACCCGTTATCCTTGGTGTGCCTTAAATAAACGCAACAAATAATATTAATAATAAGTTACTCCGCACTTTAGCCCCGCGCATTAGCCTCCCACACGCCGGGTAAGGAGCCTCATCGGCGGCGTGGGGCGCAGTCACCGGTCGCTGTAGCATCTTTAGCGTTAGCATCAGCCTTAGCAGCGTGTAGCATCTGCGGCTAATGTCACACTTCCTTCCTTCCTTCCTTCCCGGCTGCTCCTCCAGAACCAGCGGCGCAGGGACCGGGCCCGGGCCCAGGAAGCAGCCCCTCACAGCGGCCAGGCCCCGGCCCCAGCGCCCGGGTCGGGGCGGTACTCACCCGGGGAGACCGTCTTCTCCAGGATGGTGATGAGCTCCATGACTCTGGGCTCAGTTCGCTGCTGCTGCTGCCGCCGCTGTGGGTCCTCGAGGCGGGTGGGGGCGGTTCAGGAGGGCGCCGGGTCCTGTGCGCGGCCTGTGGGGTGGCCTGCGGGTGCTCTGCGGGGTGTTCACGGGCTGGTTTTGGGGTGTTTTCGGGTGTTCCGGAGGGAGGATTACACGGCGGCGGTGAAGCTCCTGACACAGAAAAGGGCCGCGCGCTCTTCTCCCGCTGAAGAATATCACGCACTCTGACGTCACCACGTCCGCGCGACATGTGTTTTTAAAAATTCACGGGTTTTATTTTTATTTTATTTTTTTCTTTAGTCTCTTTATTCATATCGTACAAATAAAGTATAAGTTTAACCTCTGAACCCCCGCCGGAACGGAGCGCGTTTTCTCCAGTTCGGCTTTACCCAAATCCAAAAGGTTCATGAAAAAAGCGTCAAAAAAGAGAAGAAGACGCAGCAAAAATGTGACAAAAACGTGGCAGAAAAGCAACAATATTACAACAAAAAAGTGAGGCATTTTAGCTTTAGATTTGGGTAAAGCTGAACTGGAGAACAGGCCCTTGGTTCAGACTGGGGTTAGAGGTAATTATAATTATAAGGTATCCCATGAGTTTAAATCTACAACTATCAGTTACATTCCCCCACAGTAGTCGAGTAACTTCTTGAAGTACTTCTCGGAGTAGTTTTATCACACTGTACTTTCTACTTCAGCTCGAGCTGGAGTTAAGCAGCATCAACTCTACATTACTTGATCTTTTAGGTCATAAATTCATGAAAAATACCATACCAACTTTATTTATAAAGCACTTTAAGAACTGCACACTTGGCCAAAGTGCCACACAGAAACAGATGCAAATATTTACAGTAAAAAATAAGAGGAAAAAAGTACAACAACAACAGCAGGCAACATCAATTTGCCTTAAACGCCAGAGAAAAAAGATCCGGAGCTGAGACAGATCCACGACAGTGAGGCGGATCCAGTGTGATAGTGTGCCCTCTGCTGGTAGGAGCAGATCCACAACGGTGTTATTTGTTATTAATAATTTATGTTTTAGGTTTAGCTTTACCCTCCTGGAGCCGCTACCTTTACGTGGTGGAGGGTTTGAGCACCTGAATGATCCTGGGGGCTCTGCTGTTGGGGGCTTCGTGCCCCTGGTAGGGGCGGTTCAGAGCCCCTTATGAGAGACCAACAGGCCCGGTAAGAACCATGAGGCCGTCCTTCTGTGGACCCACCACCTGCAGGAGGCGCCATAGGGGCTAGTGCAGCTCCAACAGCCCCCACGACCCGGCAACGGACAAGTGGAAGAAAATGGATGGATGGTTTAGTTTAAAGGGACTATACAGAGTTTTAAAACTAAGTATGTTCCTCATGTCCAGCCGTGTCCTCATGTGCAGAAGGAGCTCAGACCTGAACTGCCTCTAAAATCCTGTCCCTCAGAAAGGAGTTACTTCGGGGCCGAAGCAGGGGCGGCCTGGCCATCTGTCCTATATTCTGGAAGAGCACAGAAGGGCCACGGGCTCTCGGGCCACCGGTCTGGCCTCTCCACCAAAACCAGGATGGAATAAAAATGTGCCAGAAGAGCAACAAAAAAGGTGACAAAAAGCAATGAAAAAAAAAGCCCCAAAAAACACAACAAAAACGCACTGTTGCTCTCCAGTTCAGAAGCTTTTAGATTTAGGTAATGCCGAACTGGAGAAAAGCCACTCAGTTAACCTCCTGAGACCCAAGAGTTTGTCTGGTGTGCATTTTATAATTGTTCTTGCTATTTGGGATGAGTAGGACCTAATAAGTATAATAACTAAAATGTGTGTGTGTACAGGAAGAATGTAAGAATTTAATTTTGTGTAATTATACTTTGTAGTGTAACATTTCACGTAACCATATTTAAAAACCGTGGAAGAGCTTGGTAGCTTCTGTCTTCACCTGGTTTGGAGCTATAGAGGAGAGAGGCTAAATGCTAACGCGGTCTGTGTTTACGTGACTGAGGACACGCGTGAAGACCAGACAGGTTCACATGAACTCGTCTAAGGTAAGAACAGATCTCAGTATGGAAAAACGTGGCCTGTTCCTTTAAGACGGGGATAAGAGGTTAAAATATATCAGCGCCAAACCTCTGGAACTCACTCCCCGCTGAATTCCGACAAATGACCTCTCTGCCCCTTTTTAAATCGCGTCTCAAAACCCACCTCTTTAAAGTTAGCTACTTACTTTGATGTGTTTTAGTTTGTTATGCTTTTATCATTGTAGCTCATGTAAGGTGACCTTGGGTGTTTTGAAAGGCGCCGACAAATAAAATGTATTATTATTATTATTATTAATATGTCTAATTTGGGCCAGGCTGGTCTGAGTCCAGGGCCATTTTTCAGGCCCAGTCCACCCCTGCACGAGCTTAATCTAGAGACTGCAGTTACACGTAAGACCTGAGGTGGCAGTATTGAGAATAAAAATGACCAGCTTGCATCTAGTCCGTTTAAAATCGTCAGGATTAGGGTTAGGTTAACAGTGTTGTAATCTTTATCAATCAACAGAAGCAGCTCATTACACTTTCCAAATGTGTTCATAAGAATTTTGTTTTGTTTTCATGAAAACATTTAAATATAGCCTGCGTGAAGTAGATCAACATCAACGCTGATCGGTTTAGCACCGCCTTATCCAGCAGAGGGCGCTGCATCGCGGTGGATTCGCTTCACGGTGGATCTGTAGCTTTCCCCGACTCGAAAAATACTAAAAAAGTAACTATTCAGGATTGTATCCGGCTCGAAGGACCAATATTGGGGATCGTAGGACGGTATAAACTCAACACAGAGAGTTCAGAAACAAAGGGTTTATAATGATGGTTACAAAAGTCTGTGAAGGATCTGAAAGTACAAATGAGAAGACTGATTCACATAACTGATCACAATACTTCAGTTAGCTTAGTATAGATTACAGTAAATATAGCCAGAAACCAATAATTCACTAAATATTGGTTGATTTGAGTTATTGTATTTACGTTATTTACATTACATAGTCACAAAACAGGAAAACTCAAAGGGAGAAGGCCGAAGCATCTGAAACTAAGAATATGAATGATTTTAACCCACCTGATTACATATGGTGCTCCGTTACTTAGCAACCATAAACTCCTCCCACCTGGTCAACTATCACAGAGCTCATTCAGCTGCATGTCATGATAACATTTAGTATTTACTACGTCCTTCTTAGTTATTTTTCCACAAATGTGACTCTGTTCCTCAGCTTTTTGGTCTAGGGAGTGTTGAGGGTGTGTAGGGATATTCTGGGCTGGGGAGGGATGGAGTGTGTTGAGGGTGTGGGTGATTACACTGGTCTGGAGCAGGGTGTAGGTGTGTTGTAGGTGGGGGCTGGGGGATATTCTGGCCTGGGGAGGGGTGTAGGGGTGTTGGTGGGGGGTATTCTGGCCTGGGGAGGGGTGTAGGGTGTTGGTGGGGGATATTCTGGCCTGGGGAGGGGTGTAGGGGTGTTGGTGGGGTGCTTTGGGAGGATATTCTGGCCTGGGGAGGGGTGTAGGGGTGTTGATGGGGGGGGGGGGGGGGGGGGATATTCTGGCCTGGGGAGGGGTGTAGGGGTGTTGGTGGGGTGGTGTGGGAGGATATTCTGGCCTGGGGAGGGGTGTAGGGATGTTGATGGGGTGCTTTGGGAGGATATTCTGGCCTGGGGAGGGGTGTAGGGATGTTGATGGGGTGGTGTGGGGGGATATTCTGGCCTGGGGAGGGGTGTAGGGGTGTTGATGGGGTGCTTTGGGAGGATATTCTGGCCTGGGGAGGGGTGTAGGGGTGTGGATGGGGGGGTGTGGGGGGATATTCTGGCCTGGGGAGGGGTGTAAGGGTGTTGATGGGGGGATATTCTGGCCTGGGGAGGGGTGTAGGGGTGTTGTGGTGTGTTGGGGGTCTGTGGGGGATGTACTAGCCGGGGCAGGGTGTATGTCTGGGGGGCATATACTTGTCCGGGACGGGGTGTAGGTGTGTTTGGGGGGGGTTGGGGTTAATAATGTTTGTAAAATGTGAAGTAAACAGAATAAAGGTAAAATAAAGGAGACGTTGGAGCCGAGTAAAAACAAACCCATAGCTTTATTGTTACAGTAGTCTCTCAAACGTAGCTGCCGAAAGTTGGTCTTTTCTCTTTTTACTTTTTCTTCCAACTTCTTTACATTTTTTTAATATATTTTCTTTTTTCAAATCCATCGACACAAACAGAAGAAAACCAGATTAAAAAAAAAAACAACCACGGAAAACAAAAAATGCCCCTTTTTTCACAAAGTATAAAAAAAATAAAAAATAAAAAAAAACATTTGGCAAAAACAAAAGTGGAGCCGCGAGAATCCAGTGCATTTTCAAACGACACGGCGCCGCCTGATTGGATAAGAGCTTTACAGGGACGGGGATATCGTCCAATCAGAGCCCGGCGTTTGCTTCAGATTTATGGCACAAAGAAATATACAATAAAAGCACAGATATGAGTGGGAGGGGCTTCACTGCACCGCCCACATTCAGCCGGCCCACCAGGAGCGCCCACACGGATCAAACCCAGGTCAGCTTTACCCAAATCCAAAAGCTACAGCCCATTTGAAAGCTAAGACCTACAAACTGATCGGAGCTGCTTCTTCGTTATGACTGTTTGTGGTTTGATCAGAAAAGGCGATGAAAACGACTAAAACAAGGAAGAAGAATGACTTTCGTGGGTCTTAGCTTTCAAATGAGCCACCGGCCTAAAGGCTGTGAACCCGCTGGAAAGCTTTTAGATTTGGGTAAAGCTGGACGGGGGTAAGAGGTTTTTAACACGACTCGGTTTTCGATACCGACACAAGAACTAGAGGTCGACCGGGTTTTTCTGAGGACGATTTTGGGGTTGTGTGTGTTGTGTCACCTTTTTTTGTGTTTTATTTTTTTTCAATTTTTGTCACATTTTTGTTGAATTTTTGATGAATTTTTGTCACATTTTTGTTGAATTTTTGTTGAATTTCTGATGAATTTTGGGGGATTTTTGTTGAATTTTTGTCACATTTTTGTAGAATTTTTGTAGAATTTTTGGGGGTTTTCATTGGTCGATGCCGATACTTTTAGGCCGATACTTCCTGTCTGATCTATAATCCTGTAAAAACAAATACCTGACATTACTTTAGCTGATTCAGATTCTGCCCCAGCTTTGATTAGCTTTCATTAACTTTCATTAGCTCGGTTTATGACACTTGGTTTAACTCATTGTTCCTCTCTGATGGTCCTGTTCACTCCGTCATTTGGCCGGACTTTTATACATTTTTCAAAACTTGACTAAATTAGCATCAGAATTTGCTCTGATATGTAAAAAAAAGGTGCAATAATAACATTTATATGGGCAGTAAAAAAACATGAGTGACGACCAGAACTCCCCATTCACACTCATGGAAACATGATATAAACGCACAATTTGACCAAATGACAAAAATGGAAACCAGGGTTCATTTTGACATTTTAATTTAGTCGAGAACAATAGTTTTTTTTTTCAATTTTAGTCTAGTTTTGGTCATTTCTGATGTTTATTATAATCAGATTTGTTCCACACGAGCTGCTCCTTTAACAGAGAATCTAAATGATCTGAGGCTCATTTTAGTTTCTTCTTTTCCTTTTTATTTAGTCACATTTTAGTCGATGGAAAAATCTGGACATTTTAGTCACAGTTTTAGTCCAACTTTAGTCACAAAGATTTGACTTTGACCAAGGCCGTGGGAACCCAGGGTGCTGAGGGCGCTGCAGCAGCCCCTGGTGGATCATTTCCAAACTGCAGGCAATATGAATTAATAGGAAATATGCACAGAAAAAGCGTTTTTGGGGTCAATTTTGTCCCTCAGCTATAATATCTGCCCACGGCTCTGACTTTGACTAAAATGATGACACTGATGGAAACATTGTTTTTCTCATTGCTTAACCCCTTAACTCCCACCTGAACTGAGCACATTTTCTCCAGTTTGGCTTTACCCCAATCCAAAAGCTTCTGGAAAAAAGCTGTGAAAATAGCAACAAAACTGAGACGAAAACAATGATGGAAATGTGACAAAAAAGTGATGAAAAATTTATGAAAAAAATGTGGCAAAAATGTCACAAGAAATTGACAAAAATATTACAAAAAAATGACGAAAAAATTGACGAAAAAATGACAAAAAAGTTACAAAAATGAGTTTGAACAAAAGAATTATGGAATAAAAATCTGATGACGTGAGGAAAAAGATCCTCTCGGTTCAGGCGGGAGTTAAGAGGTTAAAGAGACTTGAGATTTTGTGCTCACTACTGCCACCCCAGGCCTTACACGTAACTGCAGCTTCTACATGAAGCTCGTGCATGACGGCACTTCTGACCTGAAGTAACAGCTCTCTGAGGGGCAGTGGTGCTGAACATGTAGGAGGAAATACTTTTTAAACGATATTGTAAAAGCTCCAAATATCGGCCCGATACATCGGTCGACCTCCAGCCTGAGTGACACTCGGTTTCTGAAACAGAAGAATGCTGTGTGAAACCTGGTGCTTTCTCCTCGGGGCCGGTGCAGTGAAGGAAACATTTCAGACTCATTTAAACATTTCAGACTCATTTAAACATTTCAGACTCATTTAAACATTTCAGACTCAGTGCAGCCGGTTCTCACAAAGTATAAAAACATCACAATGAAAACCCGACATTTCGGAATCAGCAGAGTAAAAAAAGAAACGCCGGAGGATCATGAGGAATGAATAAATAACAACAAAGTCCTGAGAAAAAAAGAAACAATGAACAAACTCAAACCCATTGAGGCAAATGTTGAAGAACGAGGCTCAGATTCAGAAGAAGCGGCGGCGTCGTCACGGAGACTCTTTACAAGCAGACGGAGATATGTTTGGTCCGGAACGCAGGAGAAACACGGGAACCGTTTAAGGCGAAACGCTGCAGTCGGACTTTCTCTGGGACTGAACCTCCGAGGCACGTTTTCACTTCAGACGTCCTCATTTTCAAACAAAAGCACGACGCCTTGCAATGTAGTTCCGCTTTTTATCCGCTTAGAAAATGGCCGTGTTTATGGTGTGTGACTGTATTTAAATCGGGAAAGAGCTTCAACTGTCTTCACCTGGTTTGGAGCTCTGGAGGAGGAGAGGCTAATGCTAATGCTAACGCCGTCTGTGCTGTGTTTACGTGACTGAGGACACGTGTGAAGACCAGGCAGGTACACATGAACTCGTCTAAGCTCAGGTAAGAACTAACTCAGTATGGAAAAATGGTGGCCTGTTCCTTTAACATCTTACCACCCGCCTAAACCGAATGCATTCTGTCCTCTTTGGCCATTATATAGGCCTGTGTAGCACCTCATTTGAAAGCTAAGACCCACAAAACTGATCTTTTTCCTCGCGTTGTTGCTGTGTTGTGTGACCTTTTTGTGTGTTTTATTTTTTTCAATTTTTGTTACATTTTTGTTTAATTTTTGTCACATTTTTGTTGAATTTTTGTCACTTTTTGTTGAATTTTTGTCACTTTTTGGTTGAATTTTTGATGAATTTTTGATGATTTTTTGATGATTTTTTGATGAATTTTTGATGAACTTTTGTCACATTTTTGTTGAATTTTTGTTGATTTTTTTGTTGAATTTTTGTTGAATTTTTTGATGAATTTTTGTCACATTTTTGTTGATTTTTTGTCACTTTTTGGTTGAATTTTTGTTGAATTTTTGTCACATTTTTGTTGAATTTTTTGAAGATTTTTTGTCACATTTATGTTGAATTTTTGTCAATATTTGGTTGAATTTTTGTCACATTTTTGTTGAATTTTTGTCACTTTTTGGTTGAATTTTGGTTGAATTTTTGTCACTTTTTGGTTCAATTTTTGTCACATTTTTGTTGCGTTTACATCCTTGTTTTCTTCTCATTTTTTGTGGCTGTTTTGGTGCTTTATCCCCAAGAAGCTTTTTGATTAGGGTAAAGCCAAACTGGACAGAATGGGATCCGTTCAGGTGGGAGTTAAGAGGTTCATCTTGTTCCTTTATGGTTCTTCTTCACATGAACAAAGCTCAGAGCTGCTCCTTTGGCCTTTCAGACTGAAGAGAGTGGAAGTTTGGATCATTTGAGGCGTTCGTAGAATCGTCGGTTATTTCACTTTTTACCCGAGGTCCTGAAGTCATTGTAGCATGTCGTGTTTTTGTTCGTGAGAGTAAATACTTGTCTGTAAATACTGTTTAAATGGCGCTAGCCCGCAGTTAGCTTTGCCCGCTAGCCTGTTAGCTTGCATGATTACAGTAGTGTGTATTGGGGAAAGTTTAAACGGTGGTTTTTCTGTCCGAGACACCAGGGGGCGATGAAGGTCCGTGTGTTCCCCTGCAGCGTCTCGCCTCACGCTACGTTCACCGGGACAGGAAGTACAGTAACACTTTATTTAAATCGATCCATCGACTGGGCCTAGGTCAAAGGTCACAATCATCACCCAATACTTTCAATCTCAGGAGGAAACGCCGGGATTCTTCTCCCGAACGTCCGTAAACACTAAAGGACTGCCGTGATACTGTTAGCCTTAGCTTAGCGGGATGATGGTCGCCGGGCTGTGATTGGCTGCAGCCCGAGCGTGGAGCGAGGTGATTGGCTGAGAGGATGATGATGTCATTTACAGTTATTTACACAGAAATATGTACAAGAGTCAATTCTCCTGTTTGTACCGAGGACGAGGCGGAGCGGTGAGTGCCATGTTCAGGAAGAGAGGGGGTAAACCGGGATAAACCGGGATAAACCGAGATAAACCGGGATAAACCGGGACAAACCGGGACAAACCGGGACAAACCGGGATAAACCGGGATAAACCGGGGATAAACCGGGGATGAACCGAGGACAAACCGGGGATAAACTGTGGATAAACCAGGGATAAACTGTGGATAAACCGGGGATAAACTGTGTATAAACTGTGGATAAACCGGGGATAAACCAGGGATAAACTGTGTATAAACTGTGGATAAACTGGAGAGAAACCAGGGATAAACTGTGTATAAACTGTGGATAAACTGGAGAGAAACCAGGGATAAACTGTGGATAAACCAGGGATAAACTGTGTATAAACTGTGGATAAACCGAGGATAAACCAGGGATAAACTGTGGATAAACTGTGGATAAACTGGAGAGAAACCAGGGATAAACTGTGGATAAACCGGGGATAAACCAGGGATAAACTGTGGATAAACCAGGGATAAACTGTGGATAAACCAGGGATAAACTGTGGATAAACCAGGGATAAACTGTGGATAAACCAGGGATAAACTGTGGATAAACCAGGGATAAACTGTGGATAAACCAGGGATAAACTGGAGAGAAACCAGGGATAAACCGGGGGAAAAAATTGAGATAAACTGTGGAAAAAAATTGAGATAAACCGGGGATAAACTGTGGATAAACCGGGGCTGAAATTGGGCAAACATGAGTTATATATTTCCGGAACCATCCCCCTTCGTGAAAGTAAACGTGGCATTTATCGCGTCCAGCCTCAGAGAAAACGCCTCTGTGGATCATTATGTACAGGAAGTGACATCACGGCGTTCCCCTCACATTAATAATAATAAATACTGTGGCGTGGCGGGAGTAGTGTAGTCTTTAGCTGTTCTTTAGCAGCGGCCTGTCGTCGGGCGGGCAGGAGGGCGGGGCGGAGGCGGCGGCTGCAGAGGAGGATGATGGGAGATGTAGGATCTGGGCGGAGTCTGAGGAGAGCTGAGAGCAGCAGCGCAGGTCCACGGTCTGAAGGGAAGAGCAGCGGCGCAGGAGCGGCACGCACTGGTCCGACAGCCGCACGCAGCCTGGACACAAGGGGGGGGCAGGGTTAGAGCGCCGGGGGACAGGGGGGCACGCACTGGTCCGACAGCCGCACGCAGCCTGGACACAAGGGGGGGGGCAGGGTTAGAGCGCCGGGGGACAGGGGGTGCACACGGGGAAACACGGGGGCACACACGGGCACACACTGGGGCACACACGGGGGCGTTTCCTCACGTCCCCGGTTATCTCCTATATATTATATCTAAAGTCAGGGGGAAATATGTGACACCTACGGGCATTTCATACGGGCAACATAGCTACGTTAATTCAAGTCCAATTCTTAAATTAAAATCGGTCATCAAAGATGACCGGAGGAATTGGTTTTGGCAACATTGATTTTTTTAAAGCAGCGCCCTTGAATTAGCAAAAGCAGCTACAGTATGTTGCCAAAAATCGGAAAGAAATGCCTGTAGGTCCGTTTTAAAGCACAGAGCCAGAGTGTGAAAACGCCCTGAAACTGTCAGATACATTATATCGTTTACCTGCCAGGCTCAGCTGAGTGAGCCGCTCTTCGCGCTCAGTTTACCTGCCAGGCACAGCTGCATGAGCCGCTCTTCACGCTCTGTTTACCTGCCAGGCTCAGCTGCATGAGCCGCTCTTCACGCTCTGTTTACCTGCCAGGCTCAGCTGCATGAGCCGCTCTTCACGCTCTGTTTACCTGCCAGGCTCAGCTGCGTGAGCCGCTCTTCGCGCTCTGTTTACCTGCCAGGCTCAGCTGCGTGAGCCGCTCTTCGCGCTCTGTTTACCTGCCAGGCTCAGCTGCGTGAGCCGCTCTTCGCGCTCTGTTTACCTGCCAGACTCAGCTGCGTGAGCCACTCTTCACGCTCTGTTTACCTGCCAGACTCAGCTGCATGAGCCGGTCTTCACGCTCTGTTTACCTGCCAGGCTCAGCTGCGTGAGCCACTCTTCACGCTCTGTTTACCTGCCAGACTCAGCTGCGTGAGCCACTCTTCACGCTCTGTTTACCTGCCAGGCTCAGCTGCATGAGCCGCTCTTCGCGCTCTGTTTACCTGCGTGAGCCGCTCTTCGCGCTCTGTTTACCTGCCAGGCTCAGCTGTGTGAGCCGCTCTTCGCGCTCTGTTTACCTGCCAGGCTCAGCTGCGTGAGCCACTCTTCACGCTCTGTTTACCTGCCAGACTCAGCTGCGTGAGCCGCTCTTCACGCTCTGTTTACCTGCCAGGCTCAGCTGCGTGAGCCGCTCTCGCTGCGGGGACAGCCCTGAGGTGAGGGTGGCGACGCTCTGGTCGGACAGCAGGGGGCAGTAGCTCAGATCCAGCCTCTGCAGGTGCGGCGTGAAGCGCGGCAGCAGACGACACGCCGCGTCCGTCAGCTCCAAACCGGCCAATCGCAGCTCAGTGACGCTCTGGAACCGCCCACCTCTGCTGTCGCCATGCGCTGGCAGGATGAGAGACATTGTTAAATAAAAAACAAGGGACGTTAAAACCTTTAACTCCCACATGAACCTGTCGCTCCCTTGTTTTCACACTGACTCCTGTCGCTCCCTTGTTTTCACACCGACTCCTGTCGCCCCCTTGTTTTCACACTGACTCCTGTCGCTCCCTTGTTTTCATAGTGACTCCTGTCGCCCCCTTGTTTCCACAGTGACTCCTGTCGCTCCCTTGTTTTCATAGTGACTCCTGTCACTCCCTTGTTTTCATAGTGACTCCTGTCACTCCCTTGTTTTCATAGTGACTCCTGTCGCTCCCTTGTTTTCACAATGACTCCTGTCGCTTCCTTGTTTTCACACTGACTCCTGTCACTCCCTTGTTTTCATAGTGACTCCTGACTCGCCCTTGTTTTCACACTGACTCCTGTCAAGCCCTTGTTTTCACACTGACTCCCGACTCGCCCTTGTTTTCATAGTGACTCCTGTCACTCCCTTGTTTTCATAGTGACTCCTGTCACTCCCTTGTTTTCACACTGACTCCTGTCGCTCCCTTGTTTTCACACTGACTCCTGTCGCTCCCTTGTTTTCACACTGACTCCTGTCGCTCCCTTGTTTTCACACTGACTCCTGTCAAGCCCTTGTTTTCATAGTGACTCCTGTCACTCCCTTGATTTCAGTGACTCCTGTCACTCCCGTGTTTTCACAGTGACTCCTGTCGCTCCCTTGTTTTCACACTGACTCCTGTCGCTCCCTTGTTTTCACAATGACTCCTGTCGCTTCCTTGTTTTCACACTGACTCCTGTCGCTCCCTTGTTTTCATAGTGACTCCTGTCGCTCCCTTGTTTTCATAGTGACTCCTGTCGCTCCCTTGTTTTCATAGTGACTCCTGTCGCTCCCTTGTTTTCATAGTGACTCCTGTCGCTCCCTTGTTTTCATAGTGACTCCTGACTCGCCCTTGTTTTCACACTGACTCCTGTCAAGCCCTTGTTTTCACACTGACTCCCGACTCGCCCTTGTTTTCATAGTGACTCCGGTCACTCCCTTGTTTTCACAGTGACTCCTGTCGCTCCCTTGTTTTCACACTGACTCCTGTCGCTCCCTTGTTTTCACACTGACTCCTGTCGCTCCCTTGTTTTCACACTGACTCCTGTCGCCCCCTTGTTTTCACACTGACTCCTGTCGCTCCCTTGTTTTCATAGTGACTCCTGTCGCCCCCTTGTTTCCACAGTGACTCCTGTCGCTCCCTTGTTTTCACACTGACTCCTGTCGCTCCCTTGTTTTCACACTGACTCCTGTCGCTCCCTTGTTTTCATAGTGACTCCTGTCACTCCCTTGTTTTCACAGTGACTCCTGTCGCTCCCTTGTTTTCACACTGACTCCTGTCGCTCCCTTGTTTTCACAATGACTCCTGTCGCTTCCTTGTTTTCACACTGACTCCTGTCGCTCCCTTGTTTTCACACTGACTCCTGTCGCTCCCTTGTTTTCATAGTGACTCCTGACTCGCCCTTGTTTTCACACTGACTCCTGTCAAGCCCTTGTTTTCACACTGACTCCCGACTCGCCCTTGTTTTCATAGTGACTCCTGTCACTCCCTTGTTTTCATAGTGACTCCTGTCACTCCCTTGTTTTCACAGTGACTCCTGTCGCTCCCTTGTTTTCACACTGACTCCTGTCGCTCCCTTGTTTTCGGAGTGACTCCTGTCGCTCCCTTGTTTTCATAGTGACTCCTGTCGCTCCCTTGTTTTCACACTGACTCCTGTCGCTCCCTTGTTTTCGGAGTGACTCCTGTCGCTCCCTTGTTTTCATAGTGACTCCTGTCGCTTCCTTGTTTTCATAGTGACTCCTGTCGCTCCCTTGTTTTCACACTGACTCCTGTCGCTCCCTTGTTTTCACACTGACTCCTGTCGCTCCCTTGTTTTCACACTGACTCCTGTCAAGCCCTTGTTTTCATAGTGACTCCTGTCACTCCCTTGTTTTCAGTGACTCCTGTCACTCCCGTGTTTTCACAGTGACTCCTGTCGCTCCCTTGTTTTCACACTGACTCCTGTCGCTCCCTTGTTTTCACAATGACTCCTGTCGCTTCCTTGTTTTCACACTGACTCCTGTCGCTCCCTTGTTTTCATAGTGACTCCTGTCGCTCCCTTGTTTTCATAGTGACTCCTGTCGCTCCCTTGTTTTCATAGTGACTCCTGTCGCTCCCTTGTTTTCATAGTGACTCCTATCGCTCCCTTGTTTTCATAGTGACTCCTGACTCGCCCTTGTTTTCACACTGACTCCCGACTCGCCCTTGTTTTCATAGTGACTCCTGTCACTCCCTTGTTTTAACAGTGACTCCTGTCGCTCCCTTGTTTTCACACTGACTCCTGTCGCTCCCTTGTTTTCACAATGACTCCTGTCGCTCCCTTGTTTTCATAGTGACTCCTGTCGCTCCCTTGTTTTCACACTGACGGCCAATCAGGATGAGAGACATTGTTAAATAAAAAACAAGGGACGTTAAAACCTTTAACTCCCACATGAACCTGTCGCTCCCTTGTTTTCACACTGACTCCTGTCGCTCCCTTGTTTTCACACTGACTCCTGTCGCCCCCTTGTTTTCACACTGACTCCTTTCGCTCCCTTGTTTTCATAGTGACTCCTGTCGCCCCCTTGTTTCCACAGTGACTCCTGTCGCTCCCTTGTTTTCACACTGACTCCTGTCGCTCCCTTGTTTTCACACTGACTCCTGTCGCTCCCTTGTTTTCATAGTGACTCCTGTCACTCCCTTGTTTTCACAGTGACTCCTGTCGCTCCCTTGTTTTCACACTGACTCCTGTCGCTCCCTTGTTTTCACAATGACTCCTGTCGCTTCCTTGTTTTCACACTGACTCCTGTCGCTCCCTTGTTTTCATAGTGACTCCTGTCGCTCCCTTGTTTTCATAGTGACTCCTGACTCGCCCTTGTTTTCACACTGACTCCTGTCAAGCCCTTGTTTTCACACTGACTCCCGACTCGCCCTTGTTTTCATAGTGACTCCTGTCACTCCCTTGTTTTCATAGTGACTCCTGTCACTCCCTTGTTTTCACAGTGACTCCTGTCGCTCCCTTGTTTTCACACTGACTCCTGTCGCTCCCTTGTTTTCACACTGACTCCTGTCTCTCCCTTGTTTTCATAGTGACTCCTGTCGCTCCCTTGTTTTAACACTGACTCCTGTCGCTCCCTTGTTTTCGTAGTGACTCCTGTCGCTCCCTTGTTTTCATAGTGACTCCTGTCGCTCCCTTGTTTTCATAGTGACTCCTGTCGCTCCCTTGTTTTCATAGTGACTCCTGTCGCTCCCTTGTTTTCACAATGACTCCTGTCGCTCCCTTGTTTTCATAGTGACTCCTGTCGCTCCCTTGTTTTCATAGTGACTCCTGTCGCTCCCTTGTTTTCATAGTGACTCCTGTCGCTCCCTTGTTTTCACACTGACTCCTGTCGCTCCCTTGTTTTCATAGTGACTCCTGTCGAGCCCTTGTTTTCACACTGACTCCTGTCGCTCCCTTGTTTTCACAATGACTCCTGTCGCTTCCTTGTTTTCACACTGACTCCTGTCGCTCCCTTGTTTTCATAGTGACTCCTGTCGCTCCCTTGTTTTCATAGTGACTCCTGTCGCTCCCTTGTTTTCATAGTGACTCCTGTCGCTCCCTTGTTTTCATAGTGACTCCTATCGCTCCCTTGTTTTCATAGTGACTCCTGACTCGCCCTTGTTTTCACACTGACTCCTGTCAAGCCCTTGTTTTCACACTGACTCCCGACTCGCCCTTGTTTTCATAGTGACTCCTTTCACTCCCTTGTTTTCACAGTGACTCCTGTCGCTCCCTTGTTTTCACACTGACTCCTGTCGCTCCCTTGTTTTCACAATGACTCCTGTCGCTCCCTTGTTTTCATAGTGACTCCTGTCGCTCCCTTGTTTTCACACTGACGGCCAATCAGGATGAGAGACATTGTTAAATAAAAAACAAGTGACGTTAAAACCTTTAACTCCCACATGAACCTGTCGCTCCCTTGTTTTCACACTGACTCCTGTCGCTCCCTTGTTTTCACACTGACTCCTGTCGCCCCCTTGTTTTCACACTGACTCCTTTCGCTCCCTTGTTTTCATAGTGACTCCTGTCGCCCCCTTGTTTCCACAGTGACTCCTGTCGCTCCCTTGTTTTCACACTGACTCCTGTCGCTCCCTTGTTTTCACACTGACTCCTGTCGCTCCCTTGTTTTCATAGTGACTCCTGTCACTCCCTTGTTTTCACAGTGACTCCTGTCGCTCCCTTGTTTTCACACTGACTCCTGTCGCTCCCTTGTTTTCACAATGACTCCTGTCGCTTCCTTGTTTTCACACTGACTCCTGTCGCTCCCTTGTTTTCATAGTGACTCCTGTCGCTCCCTTGTTTTCATAGTGACTCCTGACTCGCCCTTGTTTTCACACTGACTCCTGTCAAGCCCTTGTTTTCACACTGACTCCCGACTCGCCCTTGTTTTCATAGTGACTCCTGTCACTCCCTTGTTTTCATAGTGACTCCTGTCACTCCCTTGTTTTCACAGTGACTCCTGTCGCTCCCTTGTTTTCACACTGACTCCTGTCGCTCCCTTGTTTTCACACTGACTCCTGTCTCTCCCTTGTTTTCATAGTGACTCCTGTCGCTCCCTTGTTTTAACACTGACTCCTGTCGCTCCCTTGTTTTCGTAGTGACTCCTGTCGCTCCCTTGTTTTCATAGTGACTCCTGTCGCTCCCTTGTTTTCATAGTGACTCCTGTCGCTCCCTTGTTTTCATAGTGACTCCTGTCGCTCCCTTGTTTTCACAATGACTCCTGTCGCTCCCTTGTTTTCATAGTGACTCCTGTCGCTCCCTTGTTTTCATAGTGACTCCTGTCGCTCCCTTGTTTTCATAGTGACTCCTGTCGCTCCCTTGTTTTCACACTGACTCCTGTCGCTCCCTTGTTTTCATAGTGACTCCTGTCGAGCCCTTGTTTTCACACTGACTCCTGTCGCTCCCTTGTTTTCACAATGACTCCTGTCGCTTCCTTGTTTTCACACTGACTCCTGTCGCTCCCTTGTTTTCATAGTGACTCCTGTCGCTCCCTTGTTTTCATAGTGACTCCTGTCGCTCCCTTGTTTTCATAGTGACTCCTGTCGCTCCCTTGTTTTCATAGTGACTCCTATCGCTCCCTTGTTTTCATAGTGACTCCTGACTCGCCCTTGTTTTCACACTGACTCCTGTCAAGCCCTTGTTTTCACACTGACTCCCGACTCGCCCTTGTTTTCATAGTGACTCCTTTCACTCCCTTGTTTTCACAGTGACTCCTGTCGCTCCCTTGTTTTCACACTGACTCCTGTCGCTCCCTTGTTTTCACAATGACTCCTGTCGCTCCCTTGTTTTCATAGTGACTCCTGTCGCTCCCTTGTTTTCACACTGACGGCCAATCAGGATGAGAGACATTGTTAAATAAAAAACAAGGGACGTTAAAACCTTTAACTCCCACATGAACCTGTCGCTCCCTTGTTTTCACACTGACTCCTGTCGCTCCCTTGTTTTCACACTGACTCCTGTCGCCCCCTTGTTTTCACACTGACTCCTTTCGCTCCCTTGTTTTCATAGTGACTCCTGTCGCCCCCTTGTTTCCACAGTGACTCCTGTCGCTCCCTTGTTTTCACACTGACTCCTGTCGCTCCCTTGTTTTCACACTGACTCCTGTCGCTCCCTTGTTTTCATAGTGACTCCTGTCACTCCCTTGTTTTCACAGTGACTCCTGTCGCTCCCTTGTTTTCACACTGACTCCTGTCGCTCCCTTGTTTTCACACTGACTCCTGTCGCTCCCTTGTTTTCATAGTGACTCCTGTCGCTCCCTTGTTTTCATAGTGACTCCTGACTCGCCCTTGTTTTCACACTGACTCCTGTCAAGCCCTTGTTTTCACACTGACTCCCGACTCGCCCTTGTTTTCATAGTGACTCCTGTCACTCCCTTGTTTTCATAGTGACTCCTGTCACTCCCTTGTTTTCACAGTGACTCCTGTCGCTCCCTTGTTTTCACACTGACTCCTGTCGCTCCCTTGTTTTCACACTGACTCCTGTCGCTCCCTTGTTTTCATAGTGACTCCTGTCGCTCCCTTGTTTTCACACTGACTCCTGTCGCTCCCTTGTTTTCGTAGTGACTCCTGTCGCTCCCTTGTTTTCATAGTGACTCCTGTCGCTCCCTTGTTTTCATAGTGACTCCTGTCGCTCCCTTGTTTTCATAGTGACTCCTGTCGCTCCCTTGTTTTCACAATGACTCCTGTCGCTCCCTTGTTTTCATAGTGACTCCTGTCGCTCCCTTGTTTTCATAGTGACTCCTGTCGCTCCCTTGTTTTCATAGTGACTCCTGTCGCTCCCTTGTTTTCACACTGACTCCTGTCGCTCCCTTGTTTTCATAGTGACTCCTGTCGAGCCCTTGTTTTCACACTGACTCCTGTCGCTCCCTTGTTTTCACAGTGAGCTACCTGCGCAGGGGGCGGGGCTTACCGGTGCGTGCGTCAGGGGGCGGGGCCAGCAGCTCCTTCAGGTGCGAGTCCTTCAGGTCCTCGACTCGACTCAGATCCAGCAGCTTCAGACACGGACATGACGTCTGACACAGCGCCGAGACGGACGACCAGAGGCACCCGGAGAGGAACAGCTGCTCCAGCCCTGAAACGCAAAGAAACAAGCGTGAAATGAGTGTGAAACGCAGAGAAACGAGCATGAAAAGCAGAGAAACGAGCGTGAAACACAGAGAAACGAGCGTGAAACGCAGAGAAACAAGCGTGAAACACAGAGAAACGAGCGTGAAACGCAAAGAAACAAGCGTGAACACAGAGAAACGAGCGTGAAACGCAAAGAAACAAGCGTGAACAGAGAAACGAGCGTGAAACACAGAGAAACGAGCGTGAAACACAGAGACGAGCGTGAAACACAGAGAAACGAGCGTGAAACTCAAAGAAACAAGCGTGAAACGCAGAGAAACGAGCGTGAAACGCAAAGAAACAAGCGTGAAATGCAGAGAAACGAGCGTGAAACACAGAGAAACGAGCGTGAAACGCAAAGAAACGAGCGTGAAACGAGCGTGAAACGCAGAGAAATGAGCGTGAAACGCAAAGAAACAAGCGTGAAACGCAGAGAAACAAACTTGAAACGCAGATAAACGAGCGTGAAACGCAGAGAAACGAGCGTGAAACGCAGAGAAACGAGCGTGAAACGCAGAGAAACGAGCGTGAAACACAGAGAAACGAGCGTGAAACGCAGAGAAATGAGCGTGAAACGCAGAGAAACAAACGTGAAACGCAGAGAAACAAACGTGAAACGCAGAGAAACGAGCGTGAAACGAGCGTGAAACGCAGAGAAACGCAGAGAAACGAGCGTGAAACGCAGAGAAACGAGCGTGAAACGCAGAGAAACGAGCGTGAAACGCAGAGAAACGAGCGTGAAACGCAGAGAAACAAGCGTGAAACATAGAAACGAGCATGACACAGAAAGAGAAACGAGCGTGAAACACAGAGAAACGAGCGTGAAACGCAGAGAAATGAGCGTGAAATGCAGAGAAACAAGCGTGAACCGCAGAGAAACGAGTGTGAAACGCAGAGAAACGAGTGTGAAACACAGAGGAACAGTTGCTCCAGCCTTGAAATGCAGAGACACGAGCGTGAAACACAGAGAAACCAGCGTAAAACACAGAGGAACATAGAGGAACAGCTGCTCCAACCCTGAAAAGCAGAGAAACGAACGTGATAGCCCGAGTCCTCTGTCGCCTGCGACCCAGCCACTGGAAGTGTATTTTCAGCATCGCAAAATCCCCACTGAAGCTGAAATCCCGAGCCCAGCCTTACCCTGCAGCCGGTTGAGGAGCCACATGAGCTGCTTCTTGGAGATGTTGGTGGAGCCCAGGTTCAGGGAGACGGGCTGACGGCGGATGATCCCGCTGAGCATCGGTGCCGAGATGGAGCGTTGTCGGCTCAGGTCGATGTGCGCCCACAGACGTTTGTCACAGCACCTGCAACCACAGACAGATACACTTATCACCTGCAACCACAGACACACTTATCATCTGCAACCACAGACAGATACACTTATCACCTGCAACCACAGACAGATACACTTATCACCTGCAACCACAGACACACTTATCACCTGCAACCACAGACACACTTATCACCTGCCACCACAGACAGATACACTTATCACCTGCAACCACAGACAGATACACTTATCACCTGCAACCACAGACACACTTATCACCTGCAACCACAGACAGACACACTTATCACCTGCCACCACAGACAGATACACTTATCACCTGCAACCACAGATACACTTATCACCTGCAACCACAGATACACATATCACCTGCAACCACAGACAGATACACTTATCACCTGCCACCACAGACAGATACACTTATCACCTGCAACCACAGACAGATACACTTATCACCTGCCACCACAGACAGATACACTTATCACCTGCAACCACAGATACACTTATCACCTGCAACCACAGATACACATATCACCTGCAACCACAGACAGATACACTTATCACCTGCAACCACAGACAGACACACTTATCACCTGCAACCACAGACACACTTATCACCTGCAACCACAGACACACTTATCACCTGCAACCACAGACACACTTATCACCTGCAACCACAGACACACTTATCACCTGAAACAACAGACACACTTATCACCTGCAACCACAGACACACTTATCACCTGAAACAACAGACAGATACACTTATCACCTTCAACCACAGACACACTTATCACTTGCAACCACAGACAGATACACTTATCACCTGCAACCACAGACACACTTATCACCTGCAACCACAGACACACTTATCACTTGCAACCACAGACAGACACACTTATCACCTGCAACCACAGACACACTTATCACCTGCAACCACAGACACACTTATCACTTGCAACCACAGACAGATACACTTATCACCTGCAACCACAGACACACTTATCACCTGCCACCACAGGGTAGAGGTGCGCCATGTGTTGTCTACAAGATCATTTCGTAATAACATGTGGGAGAAGATGCTGCTTAGAAGATGGGAAAAAACAAACTTTTTGGGGAAAAAGTGGAAAAAAGTTGTAAAAATTGGGGTGAAATTATGGGGGAAGTGGTAGCCTGGCTAACACCAGACTAAAATCACAAGTGATATTTAGTCTGGGGACCACCAATTCATTTTCTCGTAGGAGAGGTGTGGTTTACGATCGTCCATAGTCGTTTATTGGGCGATACGAAAAAAAAAAGAAAAAAAAGTCTCATGCGTCTGCACGTAGCCCCAGCCAATCATATCATCGTATGAGATGACGTATGACGTACCCGCTGTAAACTTTTGAGCTAAATTATTTAGAACAAGGTCTAAAGCTTGATCAAAAAATACCATCGTGTCTGCTGCTGTCATGTTGGATCCGTAAATAAACTTTTTTTTAAATTATCCGTAAATAAACTACAAGCTTCCATATATCGAATAGCGCGTCATCGTCTTGCCGTCCCTCCTCGCTCTGTGATTGGTTCCCAAATCCACCGGAGATTTGGCCATGGTCCCCAGGCTGTTGTGCAGTTCGAAATAATTCGAGCGCACACAGCAGCCTGGTGTTAGCCAGGTTAGGGGAAGTGGCAGAATATAGGGAAAGAGCTTTTTTCTTCCTTTTTGTCTGTTTAGAACAATTATCTCCAGAGCGACGACGCCATGTAAATGTAGATGTTTGCAGCGCATTTTTTCATAGTTCTGATGTTTTGCAAAAATATCGCTTTGTCATCGTTATGGAGAAAGTCCCCACGAACCTAAAGTATGGGCATCATGTACTCGAATTACACCGTACTCAATGGGTGTGAAAGTGCCGCCCCCTTAGCAAATGTACTAATAACTTTCTAACGGGGGAGAAGTGTGTGTCCGTGACTCTTTCGGCTAAATGGAGGAATATTCACTTCACTGTCTTGCCTTCAGAGTTGTCCTAGTTTATTATCAGGCTCTTTATTATTCTGTATTCAAATGTTATTGCAATGTTTTTAAAGCCTTAAAATGCAGGAATATAAAACAGCTATTGTGTTTAGGCCCAATTCTATTAAAGCATTGGTGATAATGAAATTCTCATTTATTTATCCCCAAAATATGTATATGTTTCTGACCGGCCCATTGGCCAATGACCCTGTGAAGACAGAGCCCTGGTATCCCGGTATGTGGGTACAGGGGCGGCACACCCTCACACTGGTTTGTATACAGGTATGTGGGTATAGGTGTATCCCGGTATGTGGGTACAGGGGCGGCACACCCTCACACTGGTTTGTATACAGGTATGTGGGTATACAGGTATATGGGTATATGTGTATCCCGGTATGTGGGTATACAGATATAGGTGTATAAGGGTATACGGTAAGTGAGTACACTTACCAGCGGCTCCAGGTTCGGCACACCCTCATGCAGACGGTACTGGGTTGTATCCCGGTATGTGGGTATACAGGTATAGGTGTGTATACAGGTATAGGTGTATACGGGTAAATGGGTATAGGTGTATACGGGTATAGGTGTATACGGGTATAGGTGTATACGGGTATAGGTGTATACGGTAAGTGGGTATAGGTGTATACGGGTATAGGTGTATACGAGTATAGGTGTATACGGTAAGTGGGTATAGGTGTATACGGGTATAGGTGTATACGGGTATAGGTGTGTATATGGTAAGTGGGTATAGGTGTATACGGGTATAGGTGTATACGGGTATAGGTGTATACGGTAAGTGGGTATAGGTGTATACGGGTATAGGTGTATACGGTAAGTGGGTATAGGTGTATACGGGTATAGGTGTATACGGGTATAGGTGTATACGGTAAGTGGGTATAGGTGTATACGGGTATAGGTGTATACGGGTATAGGTGTATACGGTAAGTGGGTATAGGTGTATACGGGTATAGGTGTATACGGGTATAGGTGTATACGGTAAGTGGGTATAGGTGTATACGGGTATAGGTGTATACGGTAAGTGGGTATAGGTGTGTATACGGGTATAGGTGTATACGGGTATAGGTGTATACGGTAAGTGGGTATAGGTGTATACGGTTATAGGTGTATACGGGTATAGGTGTATACGGTAAGTGGGTATAGGTGTATACGGGTATAGGTGTATACGGGTATAGGTGTATACTAGGGTGCATCAAAAAAACATTTTTTTAAATTTTGATATGGCTGGGTGCCAAAAGTGTTCCAATGTATGTTTTAACAACACATGCAAAATATTTTTCCAATACATCAAGGTTTAGGGGGGCCAACTCACATGTGTTTCTGTGGATAAAGGGGCAATGGTGCTAACCGGTCACCATAAAGCTCTGAGGTAATTTATAAGGTATTTATAAGTGTTTGTTGGGTATGTGTACTCTTATTACATATAATTACCATATCTGCAGTTGTTTCTTTGTATATTGAAATTATTTTAGTGAAATGTTGTCATATTTAGAAGTATTTCATGCTCACTACATCTAAGGTTAGCTTGCTAGCAACAGTTAGCTAGATAAGTTAAGTTACGCTAAGTTCCCTTTATTAATGTCTGTAGAGAAATTTGTTCTCTGCATTTGACCCATCCTTCATTTTTAGTGGTAGGGGAAACCGGAGTACCTGAAGGAAACCTGTGCAAACACGGGAAGAACATGCAACCTCCACACAGTCCCTCGGTGGGAATCGAACCCGGACATAAATATGTTAGCAAAGCTATCAAGCTTATCAACAACAGTATTTTAGAGGAGAAAATATCATATTCAGAGTATTGAGGTCTCATTTATTGAGTGTAGCAATGTAGCTGTTCAATTCACTTTAATTTATTTGTGAGTCCAGCTAGTTACTCTGACAGTGATGTTGTTGTAGATTCTCATTGTTATGATGAATTTGACTATGTAGAGCTTAGATTTGAGGCTTATGCATGCATAATACATCATAATTGAGTGATATTAGGTATGCCAAGATGCCCAATCCAATATTGTCGTATCATTTTGTATCATTTTCATTCTCAGGCACTCTACAACACAACAAACGGGCGGCACGGTAGTACAGTGATTAGCGTTCGTGCTTCACAGCTAGAAGGTCTTGGGTTCGATTCCCACCCTGTCTGTGTGGAGTTTGCATGTTCTCCCTCTCCGTGTCTGCATAGGTATCCTCCGGGATACTCCGGTTTCCCCTACCACTAAGAACATGTATTGTAGGTGAATCCTTCAGCCAAGTGATTCTGACCATCAGCCTGGCTCCACATGGTGGCGCTGCCGTTGCCCACTGCTCCTTACGGGCTGCCACAAACAATCAAAGTCCCAGGATTCAGCTAAGATGCTGCCCTCACCAAGTGGTCCAAGCCAGACTAGCAGTCACAGCCTGGTCTTTGTTCTGGGCCCTAGCATCACCAGTGAGGATGGCATCACTGGGGTTAAGCTGTCAGATCTTGCGATGCACGCTTGCCAAGCAGAGGGTGTCCGTTTTGGGAACCTCAAAATCAGGACCTTCAGCGTGCTCTGGGCAGCTGAGTGTGATGTGGCCGTGATGAGGATCAGCACCTCCAAATCCGAGGCCATGAAAAAGGTGCTTCAGCAGTGATGTGGTCGCTGCATCGGACTGTTGTGGTGAAGAGGGAGCTGAGCTCTTGATTTACCGATCGATCTAGGTTCCCACCCTCACCTATGGTCATGAGATCTGGGTAATGACCGAAAGGACAAGATTGCGGATACAGGCAGCCAAATTGAGTTTCGCAGGGTGGGAGTCCTATTGGGAGGAGGCCCAGACCCAGGACATGCTCGAAGGACTATGTCTCTGAGCTGGCCTGGTGTCACCTTGGGGTCCCCCCAGAACAGCTGGAGGTCTGTGTGGATCGGGGAGTCTGGGCATCTCTTCTCTGTCTTTTGACTCCACGACCTGGCTCCGGATAAAGTGGAAGAATATGGATGGATGGATTTTCCACTAGGGTTTGTCCTTTTAACCCTCGTGGGGCCTTCGCGGGTCTTTTTGACCCGCTGGCATGTTCTGGGCATTTGGATGCAAGGTGACACAAGGGGGCGCCCTTCCAACCTTCTCAGTGTAAATGTGAGTTGACCTTCTTCAGATTTAGACTTTAGGTCAGACACCATGAGTGACAGTAACATGACACTAAACACAGTGAGCTCTTTGTTTCCAGTAAAAAGGCTGAGGCCTCATTGCTCTTCAGTCACAGACTGAGAAGTGAAGAAGGAAGTCATGGAGCTTCTGCTTTAGACAGAACTTCAGACTTCTGCTGCATGTAGCGGTCATATTACATCATATCAAATGTTGTAATCTGTTAAGCGCTTTGTGATACCTTTCGGTATGCAAAGTGCTTTATAAATAAAGATTGATTGATCATATCCTGAAACTCAAATCTGTAGTAAAAACATAATATATGGAAATAATTATTACAATTACAAAAAGAAAAATATTTGAAAATCATGTATCTAATCAAAAAGTTTTATTTACTCTCATTCTAAATTAAAAAACAAACAAACAAACAAACAAACCCAAACCATTTGTATCTGCTGTAAAGTCATGTTTGTCCCAGTTCCTCTGTCATGGTGGACCATGACAGATGTGGACAGGACTGTGGTAGATCTACTTTTACTTTGGAGAAAATAGTTACTATAGAAACTGTTGAAGAAATGAACCTCATGAGCTTCTTCTGTAACATCTGTCCACATCAGTCCTGCTGCACCACGAGTCAGAGGAACTGGGACACACATGACTTTACAGCAGATACACATGGTTAGGGTTTGTTTGGGTTTTCGTTTTTAGAATGAGAGTAAATAAAAAATAAAAAATAAACTTTTTTATTAGATACAGCATTTTTGTAATTGTAATTATTTTCCATATATTATATTTTTACTACAGATTTGAGTTTCAGGATATGATCAAACAATCAATAAAACTTTATTTATAAAGCGCTTTTCATACCAAAAGGTATCACAAAGTGCTTTACAGATTACAACATTTGATATGATGTAATATGACTCTTACATGCAGCAGAAGTCTGAAGTTCTGTCTAAAGCAGAACCTCCATGACTTCTTTCTTCACTTCTCAGTCTGTGACTGAAGAGCAATGAGGCCTCAGCCTTTTTACTGCAAACAAAGAGCTCACTGTATTTAGTGTCATGTTACTGTCACTCATGGTGTCTGACCTAAAGTCTAAGTCTGAAGAAAGTCAACTCACATTTGTTGGAAGGGCGCCCCCTTGTGTCACCTTGCATCCAAATGCCCGGAACATGACAACGGGTCAAAAAGACCCGCGAAGGCCCCACGAGGGTTAAGTGTCTCACAATTCAATGGGCGAGGAAAGCCCTTCTCTATGGTCCTCATGGAGCTGACATTGCTGTAGTACCTGTAGTTCTGTTTGGGACTTCAGACCTCCCTAGAACAGCTTAAAAGCCTAGCAAAGATTTATATTTTTTCTAGAACTCGCTATGATCCATGTGACAACGCTGGGCGACATATTTTTAACCACGCTGGTTTTTGTACATCAGCACTAAAAAGTGGAAGCCTTTTCAGGGCCTTTTTGCCCTTTTAAGGAACAGGCTTCGGAGAAGCATCCATGTTAGGTTTAGGGTTAGTTTCACAGATGACTTGGGACCAAAACTATGAGTGGGGCTGAATGAAACACCAGCTATCTCTTGTATATTATATCTATGGTAACAATAAAGTCAATTAGATGACAAAGAAAAATGTGAAGCATCATCCATTCCAACATGGCGCCCAAAACATTTTGTTTTGGATCTAACGCGTCTGTCCGTGATTTCCATTAGGTGTTTGGACCAGAATTAAACAACATATAAAACAGATTTTAAACAAACTTGATACAGGCTAGCCAACCTAGAAACACTAAAATGTTGGTGTGGATCCAACCCACAAGGAAGGTTCACAGGCCATGCGAGGATGTCCCATTGCCCTCCATTCATTTGTCTATAAGCTGTTGTAAATAAAGAATCTAGAAAGGTCAATTCTAAGAAATTCCCAAAGTTTCCCAAAGGACAGACACACTAATGTTGCTTGAGTTACCCTATAGAACATGTTTCTGTATAAAATCTAACCTTATTTTACCTTTCTGGGTCAACCTTTTGGAAAATAGACTAAAAAATGCGCATTTTTTGATATTTTACAGAAGTTCATGTGTTAGTTGGTACCCCTAAATCTCAATGGATTTCAACGAAACTTTGCAAAAGTCATTTGTATATGAATAGGAACAAAATGCGATGCCAGCCAAATTGATATTTTGGAATTAAAATTTCACCATGTAAATTTGATGCACCCTAGTGTATACGGTAAGTGGGTATAGGTGTATACGGGTATAGGTGAATACGGTAAGTGGGTATAGGTGTATATGGGTATAGGTGTATACGGGTATAGGTGTATACGGGTATAGGTGTATACGGTAAGTGGGTATAGGTGTATATGGGTATAGGTGTATACGGGTATAGGTGTATACGGGTATAGGTGTATACGGTAAGTGGGTATAGGTGTATACGAGTATAGGTGTATACGAGTATAGGTGTATACGGGTATAGGTGTATACGGGTATAGGTGTATACGGTAAGTGGGTATAGGTGTATACGGGTATAGGTGTATACGGTAAGTGGGTATAGGTGTATACGGGTATAGGTGTATACGAGTATAGGTGTATACGGGTATAGGTGTATACGGTAAGTGGGTATAGGTGTATACGGGTATAGGTGTATACGAGTATAGGTGTATACGAGTATAGGTGTATACGGTAAGTGGGTATAGGTGTATACGGGTATAGGTGTATACGGGTATAGGTGTATACGGGCATAGGTGTATACGGTAAGCGGGCACACTTACCAGCGGCTCCAGGTGCGGCACACCCTCATGCACACGCACAGCTCGCGGTGGCTCAGGTGGGCGAACACTCGGACCCAGGTGTCGCGGTGGAGGATGTGGGCGTGGCCGGAGGTGAGGGGCAGGAGGGCGGGCTCGGGGCAGAGGGGCGGAGGCTTCACCAGGTGACGCTCCAGAGGCCGTGGGGGCCTGGGGGGGCAGGGCGGGGCCGGCGGCCTGCAGCGAGGGAGGGGCAGGGACACGCCCCCCACGCTCCCGTTAGACACGCCCCCGGGGCCGCCGTTGGACGAGGACAGCGAGGAGGCGGAGCCGAGGCGCGGGCCGGACGAGGGTTTGGAGCGAAGCTTCGAGCGGCTCCTGGAACAAAGATTAACGACATAAATATGAGGAAAATGTGCTGCAGGTTTTATGAAACACTGAAGAGGCACCGAGAGCCCCCCCCCCGCCTGCAGCACAGTGGGAAACTGGGCCAAACAAGGAGGTATCCGGGCAAGACTCACAGCTAAGCCACACATGCTGAATAGAACTATTGATTGAAACGCTGAGCTGTGATTGGTTACCTGGCGCTGGCCTTGGCCCCGCCCCCTGAGGCCGTGCTGAGCCTGTGATTGGCCGAGGCGTTCTCCTTCTCGCCGCCCGCCGTCCTCCTGACGCTCCGCGAGTCGGTGCCGTTGCTGCGCTTCGTCGCGAACATGTCGTGTGGTCCGGACGCCGACATCTGATTGGTGGAGAGCGGAGAGGGGAGGGACGACTTCCGGTCTCTGCGCTCCTCCGTCTGAGAGAGAGGGGGAGAGTTCAGCAGCGTCCTGAGACTGAAGCTTCGGAATCAGACAGGGCTAAAGGTTTTATCCACAGTGAACGAACTTTAGATCATAATATATAACAATAACAATAAAATATCTCGGCATAATTTCACTCAAAGTCCTATTTTTGTGACTAAAATGTCCAGAAGAAAGAAGAAAGTGAGCATCAGACTTTTTATGTTTTCATATAAAAAAATTGACTCTTTACACATGAAAATGGCCAAATAAAGGAATAGGCCAGCGTTTTTACATACTGAGATATGTTCTTACCTAACCTTAGTCGAGTTAATATATCCCCGTCTGGTCTTTGTCCGTGCGCTCTGTCACGCAAACGGAGCACATACGCAGCCTCTCCCACATGTCATATAGCTCCAAAAAAGCTCACGATAGAAGCTACCAAGCTCTTCCACGTGTTCCCTATTTGAATAACGTTACGTGAAGTGTTTTAATGCGAAGTATATTTACACAGAAATGTAGCATGTCGATTTTATAAGCAGATAAAAAGGGGGACTATATTGTGAGGCGTAATGATACAGGAGCACAGCGTCCGCGCAGTAACTCCTAAAGACTTCCCCCGCTCACTTCCGTCAATAGAAGCTGCGTGACTTGTACAGAGCCTTTTACAACAAGCAGAAAATATATTTTCGTGAAGTGCTCTCGCATTCCTACCTCATGGTGGAGCTCCTGAGTCCTGTGTCGTCGTCCGGGGTGAGTTGGAAATCTGTGAAACATTACTACACTATATACTTTCTGCTTGTTATCACAGCCCAGCACGATGCACGTAAAAGGCATCGTTCACAAGTTATCCACGCTTCTTCAACTGTTCTCTGCTGCTCTACAAGTCACGCAGCTTCTATTGACGGAAGTGAGCGGGGGAGTCTTTAGGAGTTACTGCGCGGACGCTGTGCTCCTCGTATCATTACGCCTCACAATATAGTCCCCCTTTTTATCTGCTTATAAAATCGACATGCTACATTTCTGTGTAAATATACTTCGCATGAAAACACTTCACGTAACTTTATTTAAATAGGGAACACGTGGAAGAGCTTGGTAGCTTCTATTGTGAGCTTTTTTGGAGCTATATGACATGTGGGAGAGGCTGCGTATGTGCTCCGTTTGCGTGACAGAGCGCACGGACAAAGACCAGACGGGGATATATTAACTGGTCTAAGGTTAGGTAAGAACATATCTTAGTATGTAAAAACAGTGGCCTATTCCTTTAAGTGAAATCTGAATAATGTTCAGAGCGAGGTTTAAATGTTTCGTTTTTGGAATAAACTAGTTATTAGTGAAAGAATCGGCCAAGCTGAACAAATCTGTCAGAATCAGATCTGGAAAAATCCTTGTGTGTAAAAACCTTAAAGTGTAGCTGAGTGGAGTCTTTAAAGTGCAAAATGCAGATGTTGTTAAAGAGTGGAATGAAACTCTTAAAGAGGGGGTATTATGCTTTTTTCAGCCACATAGCACCAGTCTATATCACACTACAATGATGACCAAACCTTCTGTTGGTCTGTCAATGCAGTAAATTAAAATAACTGCCTTGTATAAAATTGCTCTTTCAAAATGGCCGTAGCAAATGACTTGAAATAGGCCCCTGTCTCTTTAAGACGCTCCCTGACCCTTTCCGACACGCCCCATTTTAATTTTTATTGTTGGAAAGGAGCTTCTGTTTATCACTTTGTGAACAATGGCCACACAGGATATTATTTGGAGATGAACCTTCCACACCGGACGCTTGGAAGGGGCTCTTGCCTGAAAAATAACTGCTGTTTGGAGGCTTCTCTTTGCATCTGCCATGCCCTATGGATCTCTAACTATACCCCCATGGACGACACCAGGATCTGCAGGAGCCCATACGATTCAAAGACGGACATTATCTGTGCAGGTGGACAATGGTTTTTCGAGGTTACCCGTTAGCTTGTTATAATCGACTACAGCTCATTGTTGATGAAAAGTCTGCAATAAACCACAAATGTGTAAAGCCAGGCTCATTGTGCGATCATCGTAAAGGCTGCTTCGAGTAGTTGCTGCTTTATTGACGTTATTTGTGCATAATATGCTGCCTGTTTTCAATGAATGTTGTGAAGGTGAAGGTTGTTAGCTTGTCGCGGCTAATAGTGCCTTAGCTCCGGGAGAAAACCACTCGGCTACGACTCACTGTAGATGAAATGTGAGCAATAAACTACGAAATCAACAAGCCCGGCTCAGTGTGTGATCATCATAAAGGCTGCTTCAAGCAGTTGCCTGTTTTAGTGACGTTTTCAATGCAAAATATGTATATATATATATATGTATATTCAGTGAATTTTCCCGTTAGCTTGTCACAGCTAGCTTGTTAGCTCCGGGAGAAAGCCACTCGGCTATGACCCATTGTAGATGAAATGTGAGCAATAAACTTCCAAATCAACAAGCCAGGCTCCGTGTGTGATGTGTGTCTTTATAAAAGTCTGCTGTGGCTCCGGTTCACAACACATGAAGCTAATCCTCCATGATGACTCTGTTTACATCTTAGGCCTAGACACTGCGGGGAGGGGGTTCTGCTGAGGGGCAGTGGTTGGTTACTCGGCTGGTGACGAAAGGTCGGAGGCGTATCCTGGAGGTCGAGGCGTTCCCTGAAGGAATCAGGCGTTTTATCCCTAAAATGGCCGCCATCAGAGTTTTTACAGATTACTCGAAAATACGCAGTGTTGGGAACGTTACTTTTAAAAAGTAATTAGTTATAGTTACTCACTACTTGTTCCAAAAAGTAACTGAGTTAGTAACTGAATTACTCTATAATAAAAGTAACTCGTTACCAGGGAAAGTAACTATTTGTGTTGCTATATGTCAAAGAATTTTGTTTTTTTGTTGTTGCTGTTTTCACAAGTCAATTGAAATGGTTAGAACAGACAGGTGTTCAAAGATGTTCAAAGATGTTCATAGTAACTGAATGAACTGAATGGGGGGTGAGTGGGGGAGGCCCCTGTGACTGAGTGGTATTGTATTTGCGCCGCTGTTTTATTAATGTAGGAATATGGCCGTATTCAAAGAGAATGGGGAGGAACAAGAGTAACATGTGCCAACGATCAGGGCAGACTTTACGCACAAGCATGATGTCTCTCCGTGAAACAATCGACAGCAAATATAAGTTTACATGCCCCAGAAGGTTAGTGGCCTTGCACTGTTCTATGGAGCGGAGAGCGGGGAGAGAGGAAGAAGAAAGGCGCTGAGAGAGAGAGGGAGAAAGACGTGTCTCCACCGCGTCCACTGCGTCTTTGGGTTAAAAATAAGTTCCAACACTACTGATCAATGATCACCAACTTGATTCTCCCCTGCGGCTGCACCGCGCTGTGGGGATGACAAGCCGCGGGTCGGGGACACAAGTAGTTTATGGAGCAGAGAGCGCGATGCAGTACTCTGCACGGACAGTCAGATGTGCGTGTTCTGCTCCGTCAGACTCCGCCCACCCTCTCCACTGCTCTCCCCATGCTGACACCGCGGCGCTTCATTCTGCCCAATTGTAACGTGCCACTTTGTTTACCCAGTAACGATAACGGCGTTGTAACGACGAGGAGAGTAATGAATTAGATTACTCCGTTACTGAAAAAATAACGCCGTTACCTAACGCCGTTCTTTTAAACGGCGTTATTCCAAACACTGAAAATACGTGAATGTGCCAAGGCAACACTTCAGGCATGGTTTTAATTAGGGATGCACCGATCCGATCACGTGATCGGAAATCGGGCCCGATCACGTGGCTACGGACTCGATCGGAATCGGACCACACCTCCCGATCAGGACTCGGATATTTATGCGTGTCCATTCTCGTTACTTTTGATCAGATTTCGAGCTACCGCGAACCACTTTCTGTCCTCTCCCCCAGCGCCTCTGTCACTCACTCCACCTGCTGCGTCAAACCACTCGCACCATCGGACAGTCCGTGTCCCCCCCCCCCCCCCCCCCCTCTGAGAAATCCACAAATCCACTCAAGTGCCAGCGCAGGAGAACAATAACAACATCTCCCATAACCCGTGCAGAGTTTACTGTAGGCTAAGCGAGGAGAGAGGAGTGAGAACAGACGGGAAGACAGGACGGGGAGAGAGCGGTAAGAAGTAGCAAACAGCTGTTTTTTATCGCTATTACCGCTACATGTGATTAAACCAGGCCTACTCAGACCCGCACTGAGCAGACAAACCCTCCTCGCGTTTCTGCGGAGATGTTTAAAAGCCTGTGATGGCCAGCTGCGCTCATACGTGCGCAAACGCTGAAAGACGAGGGGAAACTTCGTCTCTATGACCTGATAACCACCGCCTCCTCTCTTCGCTTCTCCCCGCGCTATGTTCAGGAGGTGAATTGAAGCACTTGTTGTCACTCCTGGTTGTCTTACGCTTTTAGTAAAACACACGCACCCTGTACACGCCCACAGTACAGTAGATGACACGCGCTCAAGCCACGGTGAACGGCGCGCGTGCACAGTTCGGTGAACGGTGCACTGCGCGCGCGGACCTCGACCCTGTCCCGGTTTTCAGGCTGGGAAATGTGGTCACTGTATATCTACTTATTAAAGAGACTGTAATCAGGTTAACATGGCACATTTAGCTTTTGGCCAAATATATTGTTATTTAACTGTTTGGCCACATTACTGCTGTGTTTTTTGTCTGTGCTGCCAGACAGTTTTTTTTACATTGCAGTGCAACAAACACATTTAATAAAGAATGGGATTTTAGATCAGCCTCTCTGTGTAAAACTATATTACACTGTAAAGACTAATAGTCTTGCTTACTTGAGAAAAACAGACACAGTAGAGTTACTCTCTATATCCAAAACCATGAATGAAAACAAGTTGAATAATATAGTTTTTTTCCTTAATTTTTAAAACAATTTATTAGGTATCGGATCGGGACTCGGTATCGGGCAATTCTCAAAATCAAATGACTTGGACTCGGACTCGGGGGCAAAAAAACCTGATCGGGACATCCCTAGTTTTAATGAGGGAATGACTTAATAACATGATGTAAAGCTTGAAAAAGTCGATTTTGCATAATACCCCCCTTCAATATGCAGTGTTTTCAAAATAAAAGCCTTAAATCTGCAGTGTTTTCAAAATAATTGACCCCTGCACTGACTTAAATCCACAGCTGAAGGAACAGGTCTGTGTTCACGAGGAAGAACAAACTGAAGACGACCTTGATTATTACATTATTACTATTTTCAGTTTATATATTGCCAAAAGTAACTCAAAAGTAACTCAAAAGTAACTCAAAGTAACTCAAAGTAACTCAAAGTATCTCAAAAGTAACAAAGTAAAACTCAAAGTAACTCAAAGTATCTCAAAAGTAACAAAGTAAAACTCAAAGTAACTCAAAGTAACTCAAATGTAACAAAGTAAAACTCAAAGTAACTCAAAAGTAACTCAAAAGTAACTCAAAGTAACTCAAAGTAAGTCAAAGTAACTCAAAAGTAACTCAAAAGTAACTCAAAGTAACTCAAAGTAACTCAAAAGTAACAAAGTAACTCAAAGTAACTCAAAGTAACTCAAAGTAACTCAAAGTAACTCAAAAGTAACTCAAAGTAACTCAAAGTAACTCAAAGTAACTCAAAGTAACTCAAAGTAACTCAAAGTAACTCAAAAGTAACTCAAAGTAACTCAAAGTAACTCAAAGTAACACAAAATGTAACTCAAAGTAACTCAAAAGTAACAAAGTAACTCAAAGTAACTCAAAAGTAACTCAAAGTAACTCAAAAGTAACTCAAAAGTAACGCAAAGTAACTCAAAGTAACTCAAAGTAACTCAAAAGTAACTCAAAGTAACTCAAAGTAACTCAAGGTAACTCAAAGTAACTCAAAAGTAACAAAGTAACTCAAAGTAACTCAAAGTAATTCAAAAGTAACTCAACGTAACTCAAAGTCGTGTAACTCAGCTACATAATGAAACAGTAATGTCTAATACAAACATATTACTTAAAGCTGTAACTACTAAAACAGAATATATTAGCGTTTTAAAGTCAGCCTCACCTCGTCTTCGTCCGTCTCCATGGTTTTCCTCTTGAGCTGAAGCCCCTCCCCCTTCCTCTTGGGCTCCTCCCTCTCCTCTTCGCGCTCGTTGGCCGCGTCGTCCGAGTCGTCGCTGGCGCTGAAGCCGAGCTCGGCCAGGCGTCGCTCGCGCTCCTTCTCGCGCTCCTTCTCCCGCTCACGCTCGCGCTCTTTCTCACGCTCGCTGCGGCCGCGGTCCCTGTGGGCGGAGCCTGAGGTTAAACAGCTTCACAACATAAGGATAACGTTTATTAACCTCTTTATTAACCTCACTTTTGTTGCATTTTGGTCTCGTTTTTGTTGCTCTTATGAGGCATTCTTCCAGAAGCTTTTAGATTTGGGTACAGACAAACTGTGGTAAATGTGCTTGGTTCAGGTGGGGGTTAAGAGGTTAAAGTGTGAGGCTATAGATATATATGTATATATATATATATATATACGCTGTGGCGCGGGGCGGCGCTCGCTCGGCCCTAATTAACGTGACCAAAACAAAAGCGCTGTGGTGAGATTCTCAGGCTTGATTTTGCAAAAAATCATTCCTCAAATGCAAATGTGAATGTTTATTTTTGTTTTTGAACATTTTAATCATTACATTATAATGCAATGGTACTTAATGTAACTTAAAGGTGCACTTTGTAAAAAGTCGTTTACCATAGTTTACAGGTAGTTCATGATTCTTGTTGCTGTTTAGTGTTTCATATGTGAACTTTGTAAGTGTGTGAAAAAGCAGTAGCTCATAAACCGATGGTGTCGTTCTCACCAGGCGCGTCTCGCCGTAGTTTGGCAGGTGTTTGGAGTGAAGTCATTAAGGCGGCGTACCTGTGGGCGGGGCTGAAGGCCTCGGTGGGCGTGGCCGCTCTCTGATTGGCCGCGTCGCTGTCGGAGTCTGAGGAGTCGGACTCTGAGGACGAGGAGGACGACGAGGTGGACGGACGGCGCTCCAGCAGACACATCCTCTTAAATCGCTCCAGCTTCTCCCTCTGGTGAGAGCGCTGGTCCTGATTGGACGACCCGGAGGCCCCGCCCCCCGAGGACCCACCCCCTGAACCCGACTGGGATGAGCCCTGGGACCCGGAGCCGGAGCCCGGACCGGACTCTTCCTTAGGTTTCTGACGAGACACAGAGACAAATCACAGACATTCAGAGACAATCCAACGTTTATCATTCAACACATGTATTAAGTATCAAGTATATATGTATACATATATATATGTATATATGTGTATATGTGTATATGTGTATATGTATATATGTATATATGTGTATATGTGTATGTGTATATATGTGTATATGTGTATATGTGTATATGTATATATGTGTATATGTATACATGTGTATATGTATATATGTGTATATGTGTATATGTATACATGTGTATATGTATACATGTGTATATGTGTATATGTGTATATGTGTATATGTGTATATGTGTATATGTGTATGTGTGTATGTGTATATGTGCATGGCTTAAAGTGAAAAAAAATCTTGAGCCTGAACATTCTGTGGCTCAACCAGGACTTTTATCGATACTCCTTATCGATCCGGTACTTTAATGGTACTCTTAGCGGTACTTTAAAAGAAAAAAAGAGCTACGTTAGATAGGGGCTACTGTATATAGGCAATGTAGCCTAGGCCAATAATTTTCATTAAACTTTTTTATTACACATTTACTCTGCATTTGGTCCTAATGTATTTCCAAGTTGTGCAAACATTTAATATATGGGAGGTAAAATACAAGTATAGACCAAAATGTAAAGTGTAATATTTTTCAAAATCATCTAGTAAGTAAAGGATTAATGGCTCATTCATACTTCACAAGATGCAAGAACATCTTGTTCTTGCACCCTGAGCTGCAGAACAAAATGAAGTAACTTTTGCTTGTCAAGTTCTTGCATCTTGTGAAGTATGAATGAGCCTGAAGTGTCATACATGTTTGTTTATCAGGCTGTTGGTTAGATTTGGCTGGAGCTATTGGGACTGAGCCTAAAGGAAAACTGCTGTAAAATAATGCCCTGGAGCCACTTTCAGCTTGTGTCCAGCGGGTCAACACCTGCTCGCACTGACACGTGGGCGCGTTCACGCCACTGTGTGCGCCGTTTGCGGAACAAATAGACTCCACTTATTTTTTAGTCTGTGGACTCCACTCGAATCGGGTATTGTGACAGTGCGAGGCTCTGTTCAATATGAAGGCGTTACGTTTCGCTTTTAACAGCGGGTCAGCGGCAGCAGCTCGGTCGTTCCCGCGCGCACCTGTCTCACCGCGCGCACGGCTGCAGAAGGAGGCGCGGAGCGGGGCAGGTCCGACACCGCGCTCTCGTGCGGGGCTTTTAGTGCTTAATTTATTATTTTTAGCGCGGGTGATGTGACCCCGTTAGCCCGACTGTTCTCACAGAAACAGTAAATAAACTCACTGTGGATCAGACGTAGAACCTGCTGCTCTTCGCCTCTTTATCCGATTCTCACTCGTCTGGTCATAGCGTCCATTTGGCAAAACTTAATCCATAACAAAAGTAGCTCCAGCATCCGCGTGGCAGTTGTTTTGGTTTCAGATGAATCACGTAACAGCGAGGCTGCGCGTGAGATGCATTCATGGACCGTAAGAAGTGCGGGAAACGGGAGGTTTTCACAAATGCGCGGAAAAACGGGACAAATAATTTGCAGTCTGATACACTTTGATTGCGCCAGAGGCCTCAAGCCGGAAATCCGGCACCCGGCCGGAATACTTTAAGCCCTGTATGTGTAAATGTGTATATGTATACATGTGTATATGTGTATATGTGTATGTGTATATGTATACATGTGTATATGTGTATATGTGTATATGTGTATGTGTATATGTGTATATGTGTATATGTGTATATGTGTATATGTATACATGTGTATATGTATACATGTGTATATGTATACATGTGTATATGTGTATATGTATATGTATATATGTATATATGTGTATATGTGTATATGTGTATGTGTATATATGTGTATATATGTGTATATGTGTATATGTGTATATGTGTATATGTGTATATGTGTATATGTGTATATGTATATATGTGTATATGTGTATATGTGTATATGTGTATATGTGTATGTGTATATATGTGTATATGTGTATATGTGTATATGTGTATATGTATACATGTATACATGTATACATGTGTATATGTGTATATGTGTATATGTGTATGTGTATATGTGTATATGTGTATATGTGTATATGTGTATATGTATATGTATACATGTATACATGTGTATATGTGTATATGTATATATGTGTATATGTGTATATGTATATATGTGTATATGTGTATATGTATACATGTGTATATGTGTATATGTGTATATGTATATATGTGTATATGTGTATATGTGTATATGTATACATGTGTATATGTGTATATGTATATGTGTATATGTATATATGTATATGTGTATATGTGTATATGCACATATACACATGTATACATGTGTATATGTGTATATGTATATATGTGTATATGTGTATATGTATATATGTGTATATGTGTACATGTGTATATGTGTATATGTATATATGTGTATATGTGTATATGTGTATATGTATATATGTATTTGGGTATACATGTGTATATGTGTATAACATATATCTAGACACTTTGTGATGTAAATCCTCATTATTATCGGTGTTATAAATGTCTCCATAAACAGGATAAACTATAATATTGTTTAATAACTGATGACGGCGCTGGAGGAGAATCACTCCCTCTGCTGTAACGAGCTCGGGGCATGATGGTGTTACACCACCAGGGGGCCCCGGCGTCCCTAATCAGTGAGGGGGGTGACCTAACACCAGGAAGCCTGGGGGAGTGTAGTGAGTGAGTGAGTGGTGATGGCGCAGACTGGCAGCCTCGCTTCTGTCAGTCTGCCCCAGGGCAGCTGCGGCTACAATAGTAGCTTATGCATGTTGGGGCTCGAGGTCGCAGGTTACAGGCGTGTAACTCGCCGTGTGAGAAAAACAGTAGTTTATGTTTCAGAGCTCGGGACTGTGACGTCATTCACATGAAACAATCCCGTCCAGGGCCCCGCCTTTACTGTGCTTTGATGCTACGGCGACGTGTGGACCGGGGGCCAAAAGAGGCGGGGCGAGAGACAGAGTGATTATCGTCCCATCCCTCCTGTCGATACGATCGTGTAGACGATATATCGGCCTCTGAATGTATATGAATGAAACATCACAAACACATTAGACAGACGTGAGCACGAACCTTTTTCAGGCGTTTCTCGTGGTTCCCTTTGATCTGAAACGACATCATCAGGTTATAAAAAACACAATATGGTTTTTCAGCCTCGTCTGCAGGAGACGCTTCAGACTCAGCACCACATTCCAAACTTCACACGTGTTTATGGAAAAGCACGAGTTTAACCGCGGTAAGATGTACCAGGTCATTATCACTAATATTATTACTAAAGAGCACGCAGTGTGAAGGGGGGTTCACCTGTGCGGGGTCGACAATAAAGCACGGGTACAACTGGTATAAAAATATTAAAGTATCGAAAGCAGGAACTGGAAAAAGGAATGACTGTTTGTCCAGGGACAGAATTAAAGGAAGAGACTTTCAGCTCAAATGAATGATTTTTTTTACCCCCAATGTTTTGTATATAATATTTTCTCTATTTTCATCCCTATTTGTTCCTCATTTTTGCCAAAGATTTTCTCCCATTTCTTCCCTTTTTTTTTTCATTTCATTTCATTCATTAGTAATACTTTCTATATTTTCCACATAATCCCCATTTTTTTCAGATTTTAGCCCCAAGTTTTGCCAATTTTTCATTACTCAAATTTTCTCAAATTTCACCCCAATTCCGGCCCATTGTTTCAGATTTTTCTTCACCATCTTTCCCAAATATGTTGTCTATGAGTGTCCTCACTAAGATAGCAGTACAAGATTGTGTGTGTGTGTGTGTTCTTGTAATTACGACATTGTGAGGACAAGTTTGACAACAGAGGACATTTTGTAAAGTGTGTGTGTGTGTGTGTGTGTGTGTGTGTGTGTGTGTGTTCTTGTAAAGCATCACATGTGGGGACGTCCGCCTGTATACACACCAGCCATGTGGGGACCTAAAACCTTATGAGGACCTCATTCGAGGTCCCCAGAGGCACAATGCTTTTAAACGGCTAGAAATGGCCTCAAGATGGGCCCCATGTACTTTTCCTGAGAAGTCCCCAGAATGTCCAAAACCTGAATTAGTGTGAGTGTATGCGACCCTAGTGGACACACTGAGGTACTGCAGTCCCCATATGACACCATGTTCTGGTTCTGTGTATCACAGGTCCCCACAAAACAGCGCCCCCACAAGGTGGCTGTTGGTACTGCATCAGTCCTCATATGACACCATGTTCTGGTAGTGTGTATCATCAAGTCCCCACAAAACACCACCACCATGTGTTTGCTGTTGCACTGCACTTATTACAACTTCAACCTTTGTAACCTTTTACATTATAAATACATGAAAATATTAGTTGTTTTCTTAATGTAACAGGCAATTAAAAAAAAGCAAATAAGCAGGATATGAGAAATACAGTAACTGGTTTTCTTAAGTTACTAGCTACCACTGCTAAAACTAAAATGGATATATTTTATAGGTAAATGGTAACTTATATTGCGCTTTTCCACCTACATACTGTAGGCACACAGCAAGGAACCATTCACTCTCTCATTCATACAACAGTGTACGCAGACACTTGAGGCAGGGAGGGTGAAGTGTCTGGCCCAAAGACACAAGGACAGTATGCAAATTTGAACCCCCGACCTTCTGATCATGAGACGACCCGCTCCACCAACTGTGCCACAGTCACCACCATAATCGTTTAATGATTATTATTTCAACTTAATTCAATATAAGCGTAATGTTAACATGATTTGTTAACACAGACAACCCAAAAGAAAATCATAAAAAATAAAATAAATGTTCTCTTCAGCCTTCAGCCCTATCTGCAGAGGGACTTTTATCTGCCCTGAGTCTATCTATAGCCTGTAGGAGCGATCACTGTTATTGTTTGCCTCCACGATTTTTACCAGATGAAGGTAGAAAAGCGCCATAAATGTGATTTTATGTAGGCTTCACATGAACAGGATTTCACCAGTCTAGAGCTGTGGGCTGTGTGGAACATGCTGTAGGTGTCTCCAGAGCAGTAGCCTACCTAAGTGTTGGAAGTGAATATCCAACATCCAATGTGAAACCAACTTCAATGTGCACCACATCATTTGCCTCCCATGAACTTTCATAGCGGCCTCTATCTTTTTATCTTCACTACAAGGGCGTTTATTAACAGCGCTGGCTGCTTTGAATCAAGTCTAAATCAGTCATTAAATCTATGTCATTAACCATTGCGTGAATATTTGTAAAGCACTTTGAGTTATTTTACATGAATGGTTCTCATCAAATACAGTTGATTGACTGACAAATAGAATTATAAATTGGCTTGTCTGAGTGTTGGGGAGGGACTTGTGTCCTGCTTCTGCTCCTCCCTCTCACCTCTCTGTATGCAGGTGCTCCACCCTCCCCCATGGCTACTGGGTGTGGCTTCTCAGCTGTCCCCTAAGATTGGCTGCATCTGGCCTGGTGGCTCAGCTCAGTCCCAGCCTGGTCTCCAGCCACCTTTGCCATTTTTGTAGTAAAACTTTGTAGCCGGTCGGGACAATTTGTGAAAAAGGAGCTATATTAAAGCTGTTAATATTGTTGTTTTGTTTACAATAGTGACGTTTAAAGAACAATTAAGACTGAGAGGTCCATTAAAACGAACTAGAAAACAAACATTTAGGGATGCACCGATAGTATCAGGTATCCAGGACCCAGGAAACAAATGACAAATTAAGCCTTGGAAAAAATGATTAATAATAATGAAAATTATATTCAATAAAAAAAAAAGAATAAAATAGCATATGTAAGATTCTCATATAACTAAATCTACGTTTCTCAGGTAAATGGGTAACTACTAACTAGTCTGCTATGATATAGTCTATAAACCATCTATACACAAGAATGTTTGAGAAAAATGCATGGTACTCGTTTTGGTATTCGGTGTTGGCAAGTAGGCTACTCAAGTCAAAGTACTCATAACAGTTTTAGAAAAAAGTAGTATCGGTGCATCCCTATCAACAATAACAACAGACTGGTGGTGATGCTCCATCATGACACAAACTGGGATTAACAGGTCCTCATAATGTTCATCTCTAAACTGTCTCATTATACAAAATGGTGGCTTGACTACATCGTGATACACAAACCAGGATTAACAGGTCCTCATAATGTTCATCTCTAAACTGTCTCATTATACAAAATGGTGGCTTGACTACATCGTGATACACAAACCAGGATTAACAGGTCCTCATAATGTTCATCTCTAAACTGTCTCATTATACAAAATGGTGGCTTGACTACATCGTGATACACAAACCAGGATAAACAGGTACTCATAATGTCCATCTCTAAACTGTCTCATTATACAAAATGGTGGCTTGACTACATCGTGATACACAAACCAGGATTAACAGGTCCTCATAATGTTCATCTCTAAACTGTCTCATTATACAAAATGGTGGCTTGACTACATCGTGATACACAAACCTGGGTTAACAGGTCCTCATAATGTTCATCTCTAAACTGTCTCATTATACAAAATGGTGGCTTGACTACATCGTGATACACAAACCTGGGTTAACAGGTCCTCATAATGTTCATCTCTAAACTGTCTCATTATATAAAATGGTGGCTTGACTACATCGTGACACACAGGTATCAGCTATGTGCTAACTACCGACCATTGCACAATATTTTACAAGAAAGAAAACATTCAATACTACATTGAAAAACTTTTCAGTTTATAAAGTTTTAGACAAATCTTCAATTTAATTTTTTTTATTCTGTGTCCAAAAGTTGGAGCATAGCTGATTAGCAGACATCATGCTTTAAAACTCTTAATATTGAATTCTTCTTTTGAAATCAATGCTAAAAATAAATTGGATATTAAGGCTTTAAGTAGCCTGTGGACACAGGCACAATTTTCACTGTAGGCATATGTGAAAATGCCATTCCTCCTTCGCCTAATTTATTTAACCCTTTGTCTTTTGATATTCTTTAAAAAATTAGCATTGGTTTGTTTTGGTTTGCAAAATCCCTGGCCGCCATTTTGCATTGCGGGGGAGGAGCTAGTGGTGCCACTACCCGTGCTCTGCATCTCTCTGCATCTGCGTCCACGACAGATGTCACGTAGCCTACAGTCAACAAACTGGTAAGTCTTTTTTTGAGAGTTAACTAAGTTAGAGATGACAAATTAGTTTGCAATGTTCTAAGATATGTGCTCAAAAACGTTTCAAAAACAGTGCTAAGTACTGTGGCAATGTGCTAGCTTTTCTGTTCATTTCTACCACAATACATAAAGAGACAGACTTATTTTTTGCTCAACTGTCTACTTGAAGGAAGGTATATGAGGCTCTTTTTTTTTTTTAGATTAGATTGTTGAAAAGTTTAGTGGATATTAGCTTGATTAGCTAGCTGCATGGTGGTTAGCTATCATGCTAGTTGTACATTAGCAAAACCAGACTCACGTGGCCTCACTTTTCTTTAACAAGGAATACATTATACAGTTAAAACGTTGGTGTAAAGTAATTAGACATTTATTTTGAGCTCCACAATACTGGTGGGCATTTTTTTGCATTGGGTCGTCCATAACTTTTCTGTCTGACCCAGTCTTAGCTTTGAGAATAACCATAACATTGAACATGTTTAGCATAGTGGTAAGAAGCTTCTGTAGCACCATGTGCTGTGGGAAGTGGAGCTGAGACTGCCACAGAGGCATTAAACATAAATAACTCATCTAACAATGGGACAATAGACTATGTCTGAGATCTCAGGACGTTAAGCAAAGATTGTTCACAGCTACCATAGTTAACTCAACTTTATTTTTTCAGCAACAATGAATGAGTCGAAGGATAAAGAGGGACATGGGAAATCTGAGGTGAGATGTTTTTTCTTCTTCTTGTGAACCACTGTACTGTATAGAAAAGGCTTTATTTATTCATTCATTTTTTAATACATGTATAAAAGGAATACCACTACATGGCCATAATGTTTTATCCAACGTTTTAACCTTAAGTCTCATGCTGTTTATAGGGCAGATACATGTAAACACAGCGAGTGATTTTTTTGTTTTGTTTTGTAGTCACAAGTAAGATATTTTCGTTGGCTGCAGACATTGAGAAATCACCACGATGCCTGTGTGACCCGACAAGAAGAGTGGCTCACAAAGGAAACACACAAAAACTTTGAAATTACATCACTACCTCAAATTGTAAGTCTGTGCATACAATATTGTTTAAGGCAAGACACTGCAGGGTAATGGGCTATATGCACAGTGACCCCACGTGATTTCCGCCTGGACAGTCAGCCAGACGCTGTCCTTCCTGTCCGAATTAGCAGGTCCCACAGAAATGAAGCAATAGCTTAAGATTTGGTAAAGGACAGCGAGTAAAAGTTCAGATGTGACTGGAGCAGGTTAGAAAATATTACATGAGACGTAACGACTTCACTGGAGGAAACTCCGTGTTCATAACGTGGATGTTTTTGTCTTGAGGCTAACGCGGCTAACGCAAAATAAAAAATAAAACTAGCGAGGCGTTTGGAACGAGCCTGCGCAAAAAAGAATCGTCCTGTTAGTTTAAATTATATTTACTTGTTTACATGTTATATTATCATTTTTCAACACTAGCCTTTAGCTCAAAGATAAAGCTCCGTCCCTTACGACAGCTGGCGTTTCCTTTGGGGCAGATTCACAGCGAACATGATGTTTGTAACACGTTTCTGTGACTCCATCAGTAACTCGTTGTCCTTAACCAGATCCTGAGCTTCTCTACATTTGTGTGGGAACCTGCTAATTGTGAACGTAAACGATCAGCGACAAGAAGTCCAGCGTCTGGCTGACTGTCCAGGAAGACGTCACGTGGGGAAACTGTGCATATAGCCTATAAGGAAAAAAATAACGCCCCATAGTTAACCGGATATTTTAATAAAGAGTTTTCTACAGCAATATAAACAAATATCTCTGTCCACATGACAGATTATGCGCAAAACAGATTACTCTATCCCACGAAAGTTATATATTTTCCCAACACTTTTTTTTATATAGCAAATAAGTTTGACTTTGCATTTTTTTTTTATTTTGCTGAGGTTTAGCTCAGCCACTCAACTCATGGAGAAACTTTAGCAAGGTCAACCCGTCAAAAAAAGGTCTCTCTGTATAATGAATAAGTTCTGAGAAAAAAGAAATAAAGAAATCTGCAGCCGCAGTGCATGTGACGTCACGCAGCTCGGAGAAAGTAGTGGCTTCTGTCCAAATCGCCAACAGAATGAGTGGACTATACACTACTATATAATGCAGGCCTATATAGTGAATGAGGGGTTAGGGACATTCGGACACAAGCCAGGTCTGGTCTCCTGTCCAGACCTGTTCACGTCCAGGTCTAGTTGCGTCCAGGTTGTGTCCTGTTAAATGACTGCATGCCCAAATCCATAATTGAGTCTTGTCTTTTTCAGTCAAACCCCAGAAAGGATGACATGTCCACATCTGAAGGTAGCCAAGATGAGTATGTCCCAGATCACACAAAGAGCAGCACAGACAGTGAAGACGACGATTCATCTGCCCACCAGAAGCAACCACATAGAAAGAATCTGGATCAAATAAATATAGATCCACAAGGTAAGATAAGTTTCACAATGCCATGTACTGTTACTTCCTGTTATCTATTAAGTGTCCTGGTAACCATTTCATTTTTGTTTTTAGAGGGGGTCATGGAAGACACAGAGGCATCAGATGATGAAACTGATCCAATCTCAGCCCCAGATTGGTCATCTTCAAAATCTCCAGGTATTTGAACAAGTAACACTTGACACATGTGGGGGAGAGGGAGAGGAGGCGAAGGACACAAAGGGAGGAGACCAAGGACAAGAAAACAAGACAATTATTTCCTGTATTTTGCTTAGATTAATCTCATTATGTCCACAGGAACCAGGAAGAGGGGAGAGCCTGCACTCCAAAACCTTCAACCAGGAAGTGAAGATCATATCCCTGGGTTTTCTTCGAAGTCTCCAGGTATTTTAAACAATCAATGAAGGAGAGAGTTTGGCTGTTTGATTCGGGAAGAAGAGATTCAGGAAAGAAGAGAGAGTGTGACCGGGGAGAGGAGACGGGTGAGAGAGATACAGGACAGACATAGGGGAGAGAGGAGGAGACTGATGAGAGAAATACAGGACAGACGGTGGGGAGAGAGGAGGAGACTAAGGAGAGAGATACAGGACAGGCGGAGGGGAGAGAGGAGGAGACTGAGGAGAGAGATGCAGGACAGGCGGAGGGGAGAGAGGAGGAGACTGAGGAGAGAGATACGGGACAGGCGGAGGGGAGAGAGGAGGAGACTGATGAGAGAAATACAGGACAGACGGTGGGGAGAGAGGAGGAGACTAAGGAGAGAGATGCAGGACAGGCGGAGGGGAGAGAGGAGGAGACTGAGGAGAGAGATGCAGGACAGGCGGAGGGGAGAGAGGAGGAGACTGAGGAGAGAGATGCAGGACAGGCGGAGGGGAGAGAGGAGGAGACTGATGAGAGAAATACAGGACAGGTGGAGGGGAGAGAGGCAAACGGATGAGAGGGAGGAGGGGAGTGAGAGGAGTAGAAATGGGAGAGGAAGGGGGAGAGAAGACGAAGGAGAAACGGATGCAAACAGGGATGGAGGAGTAAAGAGAGGGAGACTGGAGCGAGCAACACAAGAGCAACAGAAGTGGAAGGATTGGTACTGGTCAGAAATGTCTGATAGTGTTGCAGAATGAAGTGATGATACATTTTATGGGAGAAACATCCAGGAACTTGTGCTAAGTCCCCGGCCCCTCTATTATTCTGTGGGTCTTCAAACACGTGTTGACGTTGGCATTAGTTACTGTGTGAACCATGTATATATTGCTCTCACAATTCATACATTTAATTTAAAAGGGACAGAAATAAAGCTGAAGCTGTAATTACAAAAAAAAAAAAAAAAAAAACATAAAAAAAAACAATTTCATGTTGGTGAGTGAAATCAATGATTTCTTTATGCCCATAGAACCAAGGAAAAGAGAATTTTTAGCTATATACTAGTTTAGTTTACTAATAACTTGTCTTGAACACTCAGGACAGACGGGAGGAAAGGGACTGCAGACACGGACGCCAACAGAAGAAATGTCTACTTCCACTGGTAAAGCTCATTCCAACTACTTGCAATACAATTGGTTATTGTCTGTAAAGTCATAGTAAGTCATGTCTATGTCTTTGTTGTCGTCTTGTTATATTTTACTTTTTTTTTTTTTCTGCATGCCCTTATGGCCTTGTAGATTTAAAGTTTGTATAGCTTATTTTTACCTGAATTCTATGTTTGTTGCACGATTGTACTGAGAAACATTGCTAGTTTGTGAACCTGTTCTCAAACAATGGCAATAAAAAGTGTTCTGATTCTAGTTTTTGCATATCTTCCAGGATCTAAAGGAAAAAAGAGACCGTGGACAGTGCAGGAAGTGAATGCAGTAGAAGAAACCCTCATGGACAACATTCAGTCTGGAAAGGTCCCTGGTAAGGCGCAGTGCATCCAATGTATTGAAGAGTCTGCTGGGGCACTTCAAACAAGGAAATGGGAGGGTGTCAAATTTTACGTCAAAAACCGGATTGAGGCTGGGAGACGACAAAGTTGTAAAAGAAAGTAATAAGTAAGTAAGTAAGTGCTTATGACACATTAGGTACGATGACAGAAACCGTTTTTGTAAGAGTTGGCTAAAGAAAACGTTGTCCTGTTGTATATATATTTTTTGGCTTTTATTGATCCTTAAAGGAACAGGCCACCGTGTTTCCATACTGAGATATGTTCTTATCTTAGCTTTGACGAGTTCTTTAGGACCTGTCTGGTCTTCCCCCGTGGCTTCAGTCACGTAAACACAGCACAGACGGCGTTAGCATTTAGCCTCTCCCTCTCTCCTCTATAGCTCCAAAACAGGTCAAGATAGAAGCTACCAAGCTCTTCCACGTTTTCCCTATTTAAATATGGTTACGTGAAGTGTTACACTAAGTATAATTACACACAATTAAACAATGTGGATTTTCTAAGCGGATAAAAGGGGGGACTATATTGTAAGGCGTAATAATACCAGGAGTAATTTGGCATCCGCACAGTAAAGTGAAGATTACTGTGCATTAAAGTGAAGATATTACTGCGCGGATTTCGAACTACTCCTGGTATTATTACGCCTTACAATATAGTTCCCCTTTTTATCCGCTTAGAAAATCCACATTGTTTAATGTTGTGTAATTATACTTTGTAGTGGAACACTTCACGTAACCATATTTAAATAGGGAAAACGTGGAAGAGCTTGGTAGCTTCTATCTTGACCTGTTTTGGAGCTATAGAGGAGAGAGGGAGAGGCTAAATGCTAACGCCGTCTGCGCTGTGTTTTTTCGTGACTGAAGATCAGACAGGTCCTAAAGAACTCGTCACAGCTCAGGTAAGAAACATATCTCAGTATGTACAAACAGTTGCCTATTCCTTTAAAGGAACAGGCAACTGTTTTTTCAGTCTGAGATATGTTCTTGCCTGAGCCTGATTGTGATTTGATGTGTGAAACCATAGACATTAGCATTTAGCCTCTCCTCCTCTCCTCTATGTGGCCAAATGGGGGTGAAGTTAGAAGCGACCAAGCTCCTCCACGTTCCCCCTATATGGTTATGTGAGATCCAAGTATAGTTACACAAAATTAAACATGTCAATTTTCTAAGTGGATGAAAAGGGGAACTATATTGTAAGGCGTAATAACACTTAAGAAGCACTTTGGCGTCTTACTGCGCAGATGTCGAGGTGCAACTACTCATGTAACTGTATTTAAATATGGGAAACGTGGAAGAGCTTGGTGGCTTCTAACTTAACCCCATTTAGCCCCATAGAGGAGTGGAGATGAGGCTAAATGCTAACAACATCTTTGGTCTTTTTGACTGAGTGCACGCACAAAGACCAGACAGGTGCACATTAACTCGTCTAAGCTCAGGTAAGAACATATGTCAGTATGGAAAACCGGTGGCCTGTTCCTTTAAATACAGGAAGTAACAGCTAGAGGTAGAGTTTTCATACTGTTGTGCAATCGTAAAGTTATGCAAGAGTCTAAAGTAGAGACCTGTACAGGAATGGATTTTGTGGATTATGTTTTGGTCTGACCGCCCGTTCCCGCCTAAGGCTTTATGAATCCTGACCGATCCTACAAAATTAGTGTCGAGTCCTGCAAGTCTCGTGAGAATTCCCGCCCGTTGCAGGTCTCTAGTCAAGAATTCTATTAAACTTTCCCTCCAACTTACTCGTGTTGAAGAACATGCATGATAACTGGCAAACCGTTGGGCGACAGACCCATGTTCACTTTTTTGTAAATAAATATTTCATTGTTAATGAACATTTGTTGGGCATTGATTTTTTTGTTTTAAACCTCCTCCTTTTTCCTGTTAACCTATCTACCAACATTCAAAAATAACAAAAAATACAAGAAATACCATTTTCCCCACTATTGCCATCTGGTGGTTGTTTCAGGTACTACATAATAGACAGGTCCCCAAAAGTCACCAATTACCGGACAAAAAATAAAAAAGAAAACTTAAGAGATTTTGGTTCAAAATTTGCATCTGGAGCCCAAGGCTCAAGAAAAAATTTTGAGAGTGGTTTTGGTGGCTCTATTCCCTTAAAAAAAATGGGGTCCCCATATGGAGCAGTTTGCCTTGAGGTCCCCATTTGTACTGATTTACAAGTATGTGTGTGTGTGTGTGTGTGTGTGTGTGTGTGTGTGTGTAAAAGTATCGTTCAGATATCGTAAACCCAGTATCGTTAAACTCCTGACCTTCTTCTTGCCGCTGTCCGTCGCCGCCTCCTTCTCCTTCTTCCTCTTGTGGCCGTCGTTGCTCCGCCCCTCCGCTCTTCCGTCCGGCGTCCGGCCCTCCCCGGCTCTTCCCTCGCCGCCGCCACGGCCCCCCGCCTCAGCTCGGCCCTCACCGCCGCGCGACACCTCCTCTCCCGCGGGGGGCGCCTTCTTCTTGGGCGGCGGGTCGTCCGTGATCTTCCAGCGCCCGACCTCGCCGTTGTCAAGGCGACGCTTCCCCGAGCCGTCCGTCTGGTCCTGCGGAGAGGGAGGGACGTCACCCGCATACCCCACATTTACAATGACCTCATCCGCATACCCCACATTTACAGTGACCTCATCCGCATACCCCACATTTACAGTGACCTCATCTGCATACCCCACATTTACAGTGACCTCATCCGCATACCCCACATTTACAGTGACCTCATCTGCATACCCCACATTTACAATGACCTCATCCGCATACCCCACATTTACAGTGACCTCATCTGCATACCCCACATTTACAATGACCTCATCCGCATACCCCACATTTAGTGACCTCATCCACATACCCCACATTTAGTGACCTCATCTGCATACCCCACATTTACAGTGACCTCATCTGCATACCCCACATTTACAGTGACCTCATCCGCATACCCCACATTTAGTGACCTCATCCACATACCCCACATTTAGTGACCTCATCTGCATACCCCACATTTACAGTGACCTCATCTGCATACCCCACATTTACAGTGACCTCATCCGCATACCCCACATTTACAGTGACCTCATCTGCATACCCCACATTTAGTGACCTCATCCGCATACCCCACATTTAGTGACCTCATCCACATACCCCACATTTAGTGACCTCATCTGCATACCCCACATTTACAGTGACCTCATCTGCATACCCCACATTTACAATGACCTCATCCGCATACCCCACATTTACAGTGACCTCATCCGCATACCCCACAGTGACCTCATCCGCATACCCCACATTTACAATGACCTCATCTGCATACCTCACATTTACAGTGACCTCATCCGCATACCCCACATTTACAGTGACCTCATCTGCATACCCCACATTTACAGCGACCTCATCTGCATACCCCACATTTAGTGACCTCATCCGCATACCCCACATTTACAGTGACCTCATCTGCATACCCCACATTTACAGTGACCTCATCCGTATACCCCACATTTAGTGACCTCATCTGCATACCCCACATTTACAGTGACCTCATCTGCATACCCCACATTTACAGTGACCTCATCCGCATACCCCACAGTGACCTCATCCGCATACCCCATATTTACAGCGACCTCATCCGCATACCCCACATTTACAGCGACCTCATCTGCATACCCCACATTTACAGCGACCTCATCTGCATACCCCACATTTAGTGACCTCATCCGCATACCCCACATTTAGTGACCTCATCCGCATACCCCATATTTACAGCGACCTCATCCGCATACCCCACATTTACAGCGACCTCATCCGCATACCCCACTGTGACCTCATCTGCATACCCCACAGTGACCTCATCTGCATACCCCACATTTACAGTGACCTCATCCGCATACCCCACAGTGACCTCATCCGCATACCCCACAGTGACCTCATCTGCATTTACACAGATGTTCTAAGGGTCTAACTGGTGTTTATGGAAGAATAACGTGGCTCACTTTGCTGGTCTTGCCCTCCTTGTGGCACTTGGGGCACTCCCAGCAGTTGGGGATCTCGTCGTTGATGATGCCCTCAGCTTTACCCATCTGGAACACAATATAACTGTTTAAACCAGTGAAGAAGAGAAGAGGCTCGCAATAAAGAAACTTACTCATGTTTGTGAGTATATCTGTACCTTTAAGCAGCTGGGGGAGGATCTCTGCTGTATTTACTCATGTTTGTGAGTATACCTGTACCTTTAAGCAGCTGGAGGAGGATCTCTGCTGTATTTACTCATGTTTGTGAGTATACCTGTACCTTTAAGCAGCTGGAGGAGGATCTCTGCTGTATTTACTCATGTTTGTGAGTATACCTGTACCTTTAAGCAGCTGGGGGAGGATCTCTGCTGTATTTACTCATGTTTGTGAGTACACCTGTACCTTTAAGTAGCTGGGGGAGGATCTCTGCTGTATTTACTCATGTTTGTGAGTATACCTGTACCTTTAAGCAGCTGGAGGAGGATCTCTGCTGTATTTACTCATGTTTGTGAGTATACCTATACCTTTAAGCAGCTGGAGGATGATCTCTGCTGTATTTACTCATGTTTGTGAGTATACCTGTACCTTTAAGCAGCTGGAGGAGGATCTCTGCTGTATTTACTCATGTTTGTGAGTATACCTGTACCTTTAAGCAGCTGGAGGAGGATCTCTGCTGTATTTACTCATGTTTGTGAGTACACCTGTACCTTTAAGCAGCTGGGGGAGGATCTCTGCTGTATTTACTCATGTTTGTGAGTACACCTGTACCTTTAAGTAGCTGGGGGAGGATCTCTGCTGTATTTACTCATGTTTGTGAGTATACCTGTACCTTTAAGCAGCTGGGGGAGGATCTCTGCTGTATTTACTCATGTTTGTGAGTATACCTGTACCTTTAAGCAGCTGGAGGAGGATCTCTGCTGTATTTACTCATGTTTGTGAGTATATCTGTACCTTTAAGCAGCTGGGGGAGGATCTCTGCTGTATTTACTCATGTTTGTGAGTATACCTGTACCTTTAAGCAGCTGGAGGAGGATCTCTGCTGTTTTTACTCATGTTTGTGAGTATACCTGTACCTTTAAGCAGCTGGAGGAGGATCTCTGCTGTATTTACTCATGTTTGTGAGTATACCTGTACCTTTAAGCAGCTGGGGGAGGATCTCTGCTGTATTTACTCATGTTTGTGAGTATACCTGTACCTTTAAGCAGCTGGGGAGGATCTCTGCTGTATTCACTCATGTTTGTGAGTATACCTGTACCTTTAAGCAGCTGGGGAGGATCTCTGCTGTATTCACTCATGTTTGTGAGTTAGGGCTGTCACGGTATGAAAATTTTACCTCACGGTTATTGTGACCAAAATTATCACGGTTTTCGGTATTATCGCGGTATTTTTTTTAAATGTGTGTTAATATGTTCAGAAAGCATTGATAGTCCTACACAAACTGAAATCGTTTCAAAAAAGTTTAACTGTGCTTGTTACATAAAAAAATACAGACAAAGCCTTTTCACATCAAAGTAAAGGAACTCTAATGATGTGTTGTTGATCGTTTCGAGGGTTTTACATGTACTATTTATAGCGTCAGAAACGAAGATAAACCGTCTATATCAGGAACATTGTTGTTGTCCTTCCAGTGAGCTTTCGCTTTGCAGATTTGGGAAAATACCATCATTATTAAATTCCTAATACTGCGGCGAGAGTAAATCTATTGCAATCTGCCACCGGGAGCCCCGTAACACATTGTGCCATCGTGCGGAGGTATCCGCGACATGTTTATGTACTGGCGGTGGCGCTGCAGCCGCACTATGGGGCGACTCGTTACATTTTCCCTCAACCCAAAGTCCCACATCAGCATTCCAGCTAAAACGCTAACTTACTTGCTATAACATACAATTATGCCATTTCCCCGTGGCTTCAGCCGTAGGAGCCTCCAGCTCCAGGCTGAGTGAGCCCCGCTGCCCCACGCTCGCCCTCTCGCTCCCTCACTTCACCTGAGCAGCGCTACAGCCGCCCGCATCCGCCGGCTGACTGTAGCTCGTCTACTCGCTAACCCATGGATCTATTATATTAAACTAACCCCGCTCTAACAGACGCACCACCGAGGGCGATGAACCGCATGAGACATCGCGCTGACGCTGAGGTGAAAGTTATACGGCTTTATATTACGACAAGTGAACTTTTACTGCTTTTACTTCATAGCTAGTGGGAGCGGCTAATGCATCTGCACAACAAAGCTACGCCGACACAGCGCGCAACTGTGCAGGAGACTGAGCACCAAACTGATCTAAGTTTTGTGATGCCTGTAGCTTTATATTTGACAATAGCCGCGGAAACTGCAGCAGATGAGACGGTGGCTGGTGAGGCTCACCGTGCCTACACCGCGGGTGCGGTTATTCACCGAGATAATAATAAAAACACAAAACAAGACGGTAATTTTCACCGTCAAAATTTTTACCGGGGTTTACCGCTACACCGGTTACCGTGACATCCCTATTGTGAGTATATCTGTACCTTTAAGCAGCTGGGGGAGGATCTCTGCTGTATTTACTCATGTTTGTGAGTATACCTGTACCTTTAAGCAGCTGGGGGAGGATCTCTGCTGTATTTACTCATGTTTGTGAGTATACCTGTACCTTTAAGCAGCTGGAGGAGGATCTCTGCTGTATTTACTCATGTTTGTGAGTATACCTGTACCTTTAAGCAGCTGGAGGAGGATTTCTGCTGTATTTACTCATGTTTGTGAGTATACCTGTACCTTTAAGCAGCTGGAGGAGGATCTCTGCTGTATTTACTCATGTTTGTGAGTATACCTGTACCTTTAAGCAGCTGGGGGAGGATCTCTGCTGTATTTACTCATGTTTGTGAGTACACCTGTACCTTTAAGTAGCTGGGGGAGGATCTCTGCTGTATTTACTCATGTTTGTGAGTATACCTGTACCTTTAAGCAGCTGGAGGAGGATCTCTGCTGTATTTACTCATGTTTGTGAGTATACCTATACCTTTAAGCAGCTGGAGGATGATCTCTGCTGTATTTACTCATGTTTGTGAGTATACCTGTACCTTTAAGCAGCTGGAGGAGGATCTCTGCTGTATTTACTCATGTTTGTGAGTATACCTGTACCTTTAAGCAGCTGGAGGAGGATCTCTGCTGTATTTACTCATGTTTGTGAGTACACCTGTACCTTTAAGCAGCTGGGGGAGGATCTCTGCTGTATTTACTCATGTTTGTGAGTACACCTGTACCTTTAAGTAGCTGGGGGAGGATCTCTGCTGTATTTACTCATGTTTGTGAGTATACCTGTACCTTTAAGCAGCTGGAGGAGGATCTCTGCTGTTTTTACTCATGTTTGTGAGTATACCTGTACCTTTAAGCAGCTGGAGGAGGATCTCTGCTGTATTTACTCATGTTTGTGAGTATACCTGTACCTTTAAGCAGCTGGGGGAGGATCTCTGCTGTATTTACTCATGTTTGTGAGTATACCTGTACCTTTAAGCAGCTGGGGAGGATCTCTGCTGTATTCACTCATGTTTGTGAGTATACCTGTACCTTTAAGCAGCTGGGGAGGATCTCTGCTGTATTCACTCATGTTTGTGAGTATACCTGTACCTTTAAGCAGCTGGGGAGGATCTCTGCTGTATTCACTCATGTTTGTGAGTTAGGGCTGTCACGGTATGAAAATTTTACCTCACGGTTATTGTGACCAAAATTATCACGGTTTTCGGTATTATCGCGGTATTTTTTTTAAATGTGTGTTAATATGTTCAGAAAGCATTGATAGTCCTACACAAACTGAAATCGTTTCAAAAAAGTTTAACTGTGCTTGTTACATAAAAAAATACAGACAAAGCCTTTTCACATCAAAGTAAAGGAACTCTAATGATGTGTTGTTGATCGTTTCGAGGGTTTTACATGTACTATTTATAGCGTCAGAAACGAAGATAAACCGTCTATATCAGGAACATTGTTGTTGTCCTTCCAGTGAGCTTTCGCTTTGCAGATTTGGGAAAATACCATCATTATTAAATTCCTAATACTGCGGCGAGAGTAAATCTATTGCAATCTGCCACCGGGAGCCCCGTAACACATTGTGCCATCGTGCGGAGGTATCCGCGACATGTTTATGTACTGGCGGTGGCGCTGCAGCCGCACTATGGGGCGACTCGTTACATTTTCCCTCAACCCAAAGTCCCACATCAGCATTCCAGCTAAAACGCTAACTTACTTGCTATAACATACAATTATGCCATTTCCCCGTGGCTTCAGCCGTAGGAGCCTCCAGCTCCAGGCTGAGTGAGCCCCGCTGCCCCACGCTCGCCCTCTCGCTCCCTCACTTCACCTGAGCAGCGCTACAGCCGCCCGCATCCGCCGGCTGACTGTAGCTCGTCTACTCGCTAACCCATGGATCTATTATATTAAACTAACCCCGCTCTAACAGACGCACCACCGAGGGCGATGAACCGCATGAGACATCGCGCTGACGCTGAGGTGAAAGTTATACGGCTTTATATTACGACAAGTGAACTTTTACTGCTTTTACTTCATAGCTAGTGGGAGCGGCTAATGCATCTGCACAACAAAGCTACGCCGACACAGCGCGCAACTGTGCAGGAGACTGAGCACCAAACTGATCTAAGTTTTGTGATGCCTGTAGCTTTATATTTGACAATAGCCGCGGAAACTGCAGCAGATGAGACGGTGGCTGGTGAGGCTCACCGTGCCTACACCGCGGGTGCGGTTATTCACCGAGATAATAATAAAAACACAAAACAAGACGGTAATTTTCACCGTCAAAATTTTTACCGGGGTTTACCGCTACACCGGTTACCGTGACATCCCTATTGTGAGTATATCTGTACCTTTAAGCAGCTGGGGGAGGATCTCTGCTGTATTTACTCATGTTTGTGAGTATACCTGTACCTTTAAGCAGCTGGGGGAGGATCTCTGCTGTATTTACTCATGTTTGTGAGTATACCTGTACCTTTAAGCAGCTGGAGGAGGATCTCTGCTGTATTTACTCATGTTTGTGAGTATACCTGTACCTTTAAGCAGCTGGAGGAGGATTTCTGCTGTATTTACTCATGTTTGTGAGTATACCTGTACCTTTAAGCAGCTGGAGGAGGATCTCTGCTGTATTTACTCATGTTTGTGAGTATACCTGTACCTTTAAGCAGCTGGGGGAGGATCTCTGCTGTATTTACTCATGTTTGTGAGTACACCTGTACCTTTAAGTAGCTGGGGGAGGATCTCTGCTGTATTTACTCATGTTTGTGAGTATACCTGTACCTTTAAGCAGCTGGAGGAGGATCTCTGCTGTATTTACTCATGTTTGTGAGTATACCTATACCTTTAAGCAGCTGGAGGATGATCTCTGCTGTATTTACTCATGTTTGTGAGTATACCTGTACCTTTAAGCAGCTGGAGGAGGATCTCTGCTGTATTTACTCATGTTTGTGAGTATACCTGTACCTTTAAGCAGCTGGAGGAGGATCTCTGCTGTATTTACTCATGTTTGTGAGTACACCTGTACCTTTAAGCAGCTGGGGGAGGATCTCTGCTGTATTTACTCATGTTTGTGAGTACACCTGTACCTTTAAGTAGCTGGGGGAGGATCTCTGCTGTATTTACTCATGTTTGTGAGTATACCTGTACCTTTAAGCAGCTGGAGGAGGATCTCTGCTGTTTTTACTCATGTTTGTGAGTATACCTGTACCTTTAAGCAGCTGGAGGAGGATCTCTGCTGTATTTACTCATGTTTGTGAGTATACCTGTACCTTTAAGCAGCTGGAGGAGGATCTCTGCTGTATTTACTCATGTTTGTGAGTATACCTGTACCTTTAAGCAGCTGGGGGAGGATCTCTGCTGTATTTACTCATGTTTGTGAGTACACCTGTACCTTTAAGTAGCTGGGGGAGGATCTCTGCTGTATTTACTCATGTTTGTGAGTATACCTGTACCTTTAAGCAGCTGGAGGAGGATCTCTGCTGTATTTACTCATGTTTGTGAGTATACCTATACCTTTAAGCAGCTGGAGGATGATCTCTGCTGTATTTACTCATGTTTGTGAGTATACCTGTACCTTTAAGCAGCTGGAGGAGGATCTCTGCTGTATTTACTCATGTTTGTGAGTATACCTGTACCTTTAAGCAGCTGGAGGAGGATCTCTGCTGTATTTACTCATGTTTGTGAGTACACCTGTACCTTTAAGCAGCTGGGGGAGGATCTCTGCTGTATTTACTCATGTTTGTGAGTACACCTGTACCTTTAAGTAGCTGGGGGAGGATCTCTGCTGTATTTACTCATGTTTGTGAGTATACCTGTACCTTTAAGCAGCTGGGGGAGGATCTCTGCTGTTCTTACTCATGTTTGTGAGTATACCTGTACCTTTAAGCAGCTGGGGGAGGATCTCTGCTGTATTTACTCATGTTTGTGAGTATACCTGTACCTTTAAGCAGCTGGGGGAGGATCTCTGCTGTATTTACTCATGTTTGTGAGTATACCGGTACCTTTAAGCAGCTGGGGGAGGATCTCTGCTGTATTTACTCATGTTTGTGAGTATACCTGTACCTTTAAGCAGCTGGGGGAGGATCTCTGCTGTATTTACTCATGTTTGTGAGTATACCTGTACCTTTAAGCAGCTGGGGGAGGATCTCTGCTGTATTTACTCATGTTTGTGAGTATACCTGTACCTTTAAGCAGCTGGGGGAGGATCTCTGCTGTATTTACTCATGTTTGTGAGTATACCTGTACCTTTAAGCAGCTGGGGGAGGATCTCTGCTGTTCTTACTCATGTTTGTGAGTAAACCTGTACCTTTAAGCAGCTGGGGTGGATGATCTCGTTGCAGATGGTGCACTCCATGAGGCAGAGGCTGAACTTGTCGTCTGGATCGTCCACAGTGTCCTCTTTTCCGGCCTCTCCACAGGCCAGACACACGGCCGTGTGAGGCAGCACCGGCTGAGGACACAGAACTTTGCATCAGCTCCACATGTTACGCCACAGTAATAACATACTAACATACATGTCATATGTTATGGACGTGGGAATAATGCGTTTCTCTGCATCCTGGTCATTCACAGCTTTACATTATGAAGTTCAGTGAGGCCGGCGCTCACAGACAGTCTCCTATTGCACATGTTTTAATGGGATATGGGGAGAACATGTCTCCACAGAAAAGATCCAAACAAAGGCCGACACTTCCACCGATTGGAGCCCATTGACTTTTGTCCAACTAAACAAACCCATCAGTGAGGGTGTTTACAAGGGCTCGACTTTCCCGGTTATTAGCGGGAGTTTTTAATATTCCGGTTTTTGTCTTTGATCATATAAACACTTTCCCGATTATAAAAACCCGAAAATAGCAGTAATCAGGATAAAACAGCATGTCTACTCTATTTACGGTTTCAGCTTCTCATTTCTTGTTCATGTTCTGTGTTTTTTTATCATAACCATGAAAGAACTAAAAGTCGTGAATATTTAAGATGAAAAGAGGCATCGTAATGTGGATTTATGCTAGGGCTGTGCAATTAATCGAAATTCGATTACGATTATAACACTAGACCAGGGGTGTCAAACTCAAATACACAGTGGGCCAAAATGTAAAACTTGAACAAAGTCGCGGGCCACCATTGAACAAATGAACCTTTTAATATGGACCCAAACAAGATTTGCTTTAATATTGAATATGGAACAAGGAACACTTATTACTATACAATATATAACTTAATAGTCCAGATATGCAAAATCTGAAAAAAAATGTATAATACCTGTGGGCCAGCTCGAGTAGTCATTTGGTATAGCCTCGCGGCCCAAATATAATTACATTGCGGGCCAAATTTGGCCCGCGGGCCAGAGTTTGACAGCTATGCACTTGACGATCACAAAAATAGCATAATCGAGAACAAAGGATTATGAAGGATGCCCTCCCGCTCGTCCTGTGCGGTTTGTGTGACGCGTCTGATCAGCTGAAACACCAGCGTGACAGAACTGTAAATAACATCGTACTAATATTTTATATACCTAACTCTTAGATAACGCCTCTGTTAAGAGCTCACCTTGTGCTGAAGGAGAAAAGCTGTTCAGAAGCCTCCACATCCTTTGCTCAGGCCCTGGTTTTGTTTGTAGAAAAGTCTAAAACTCTTCTTCAGGAGCAGATCAACGGAGCTCAAACAAACTCTTAGTGATGTGCCGATCGTGTCGAGGCTTCGAAGCGTGTGCCGAGTAATCTAGAGGAGTGTCTATTGAAGCGCGTATCGATGCGTGTGTTGATCACGTGTGTGGTGGCGTTCGAAGCTTCGGGAAGTGGCCGCACCACGTGACTGATTCAGGAAATGATTCGCGGGTTTGAAGCTCGATTCAAAACAAAAGCGACAGTGACATTTTGTGTGTTTGGGTTGGACATAAACAAAGTAACACAAGCATATTTTCCATCACAACTCTCTAACTCTATAAATTCGCAAATTTAGTCTGTCAGCCCCACCATTTATTGTAAGCACTCAGCATGTTATACATTCAGACCTGTCCCTTTTTAAATCCAGATTAAAGACTCATCTTTTCAAACTTGCTTTTAATACTTAGAGACACTGAATTGTGTCCAGGTTGTAAACATTTGGTGTTTTTTTTTTAATTGTTTTCATCTTTCTGTGAAGCACTTTGGTCCTCCTGGTGTTGTAAAGTACTATATAAATAAACTTTAACTGATTGATTGATACATTTCTTGTCCACATGATGGCGTAGTGGAGCAAATAAAGCACCTTGATGCTTCGAACCATGTGTGATGCAATTGGCTGTGAGGCTTCAATGCTTCATGGGGCTTCATCTTGCCATCACTACAAACTCTTATTACTTCATGCTGCTGTTATGATTGTTTCTGTTCCCTTCGCATTTCACGCGCTACAGGCTCAGGCTTTGGTCTGACATAAAAACATTAGTGCTGAGTGATGATGTCATCAGGCCGCGCCGCTCTGTTGGACAGGTGTGAGGGCTGGCCAGCAGGGGGCAGGTGTCCCTGTAGGACTAGTTTAGAAACGTGAGCATTTAAAAAAAAAAGCTTTTATTGTCCAAAGAAAATTTAGTCCATAGTTGTTTTTCAAATAATAATAAAAATGAATAAATAAATACGATTTTTTTTTAAGGAAACAAATAATCGTTTGAATAATCGTGATTTCAATTATTACTAAAATAATCGGGATCATTATTTTTTCTATAATCGAGCAGCCCTAGTTTATGCAACACTGTCAGTGACAGTATAAAGGCTGGTTTTCCTCTGGACACAGAGGAGTCGACACAGAGCTGGATAAAGTTTTTCCTCCACTAACTCTCGGTGAACATCAGCTCCGCTCTCTCACACCAGCCCCGGCTTCAAACCGGCCCCCAGTCCTGCCTGGTCCACTCAGTGATAAAGACAGACCCAGGACGGGTAAAGGTAACGACTTATCCACAATCTGCCGTCGCTCAGGATGTTGAGGACGAGCTGGGCCCAAAGTGGACGTATTGTGCTATAATATAAAATATAACGTCTGCGTGGACAGAGCCTAAATACAAAAGGCGGGTTTCCTTATTCGATCATGTAAATAAGGGATTAAAGTTTCCCGTATAATCGCCACATGTCACTAATAACCTGGAGCCCTTGTAAACTCAGTATCATATTATTATAACGGCTGCGTATTTCATTCCATGTTTCGCAGTAATTCTCTGGAGTCTGCCCGGTGACAGGCCTCTGATTGGCCCGCGGCGTCGGACACTGTTGAAACCCGTCGCCAGGCAACAGTCAGCGCGCAGTTGCCACGGAAACGGCTCCATCTGTTTCTGGTGTTTCTGAAGCTCCTCAAATGGAGCTGATCAGCAGCTCCACCGTATCAGGAGGTATTTCTGACTTCAGAGACGGAGGGGGGGCAAAAATAACAATAATAATAATAATAATAATAATAACGTGGCATCGCTCTGCCAGGAGGAACCGCAGGGGATGATCAGAAATATGTCCATTTTAATCCCTTGGTTGCTCAAAATTATGATTTTCTTTCCCCGGATTTTTTTCAAATTTTCCTATATATTTTGCTCTATTTTATCTATTTTTTTTCTAATTTCCCCTTTAAACTTTTCCCTATTTTCATTCAAAATTTCCACTTTTTTTCCCTACATATTTTGCCCATTTTCTTTCCTTTTTTTTTCTATTTTCCCATTCAATCTACCTTTTTTTTTCTTCCAAATTTCCAATTTTTTTTTATAAAATTTGTTCCCAAAAACATTCTATATATTTTGTCCATTTTTTTCCTATTTTTTTATCTTTCCCTTTAAATTTTCCCTTTTTTCCAAAATTTATTTTTTAATTTTTATTTATTTTTCTATATTTTTTGCCTTATGTTGTTTATTTTTACCCTATTTTTTTTCATTTTTCCCTTTTTTTCCAAATATCCCCATTTTTTTTTCTAATTTTTTCCTATATATTTTGTCTATTTTTTTCGTATTTTTTTCTTTATTTATCCCTTTAAATGTTCCCTTTTTTTCCCAAATTACCCAACATTTTCTTAAATGTTCCTATATTTTTTGCCTTGTTATTCATTTTTTATTTTTCCCTTTTTTATTCCAAACTTCCCCATTTTCTTCACATGTTTTCCTGATTCCCCACAAATATCAGTCTGTAGAGGTGAGTGAGCTCCTGCCGTTGCTGATCCCGTGTGAACAGGGATGTACTGGCTGTGATGTGTGTGATGTGTGTGAGCTGTGAGCGGCCTGCAGGTGGCGCTGTGGCTCTCACCGCGGTGCACTGGCTGTGATGTGTGTGATGTGTGTGAGCTGTGAGCGGCCTGCAGGTGGCGCTGTGGCTCTCACCGCGGTGCACTGGCTGTGATGTGTGTGATGTGTGTGAGCTGTGAGCGGCCTGCAGGTGGCGCTGTGGCTCTCACCGCGGTGCACTGGCTGTGATGTGTGTGATGTGTGTGAGCTGTGAGCGGCCTGCAGGTGGCGCTGTGGCTCTCACCGCGGTGCACTGGCTGTGATGTGTGTGATGTGTGTGAGCTGTGAGCGGCCTGCAGGGGGCGCTGTGGCTCTCACCGCGGTGCACTGGCGCAGCAGGCAGGACTGCTTCATCCGGCCCGGGCCCCCGAACTTCTTCATGTCTTTGCAGAAGTGGCACTCGCCGCACTCGGTCCGCAGACAGGCCTGACAGCGGCGGCAGCGCGTCCTCCTGCGGCGAGCTCCGCCCGCTCCTCCCCCCACTCCCCCCACCCCTACGGGAGGGGCCTTAGCGCCGGACATCACCCCCCCGGTCAGCTGTGGGGGACAGACGGGAACATGGTTACGGATACATCCACATGATCAGGATCCAGATGTTTAAACACTGTAAAAAGCTGCTCTAAAAGCGAGTTACTGATGAGGCCGAACACCAGTCTGTCCTCTGAGGTTCTGTTGACGGCCTCTGGGCGGCGCTTTAGAGCTCCACAGTCCCGCCCCTTGCAGTCTTGTTGCTCCGGAAGCAAAAAATCCCCGTCAACATGACCGTTGATTTTCCAAAAATTCAAATATTAAGAGTTTAACGTCAGCGCAAAAGCTAGTCAGCTCTGTAGCGATTCATGACCATAAAATGTTTGATTTCAATCCAAAAAGACGACGACATGTTGAAGAAAAGGCAAAGGTACAAGGCTGTGACATCATTCACTTCCTGACTATAGAAACTCCGTATCCCAAGAACCATTGCGACATCGCGCCCGCTGGTCAAGGCAACCAGGTTTTCAGCAAACACGGCCAGTTTCTTTTACTTTGCAGACAAAAGTTCTATATTATTTCACTGTTAAACAGTCTGAATCCTGCTAATGGGAATAAAGATGATGGTGGTTCATTTAATTGGATCGTTGGAACATTTTTCTGACGTTTTTCTTACTCTCAGTGTTAGACATGGATAAAACGTCCACTATCTGCCTGCATTATGTTTGAATACATTGTTTATAATATGTCGTCTACATTACAATAATAAACACGTGTGGGAACGTGAAGCTCCACCAATCAAAAGCCTCATAGTAGATCATGGGACTCCCGAGCATCCTGGGTAATGTAGTTCTAGGACGAAGGCTGTTAAACTGTATTTTTTGGTAATTTTTAGGAGTAATTTGGCATCCGCGCAGTAAAGTGAAGATTACTGCGCAGTAAAGTGAAGATTACTGCGCAGTAAAGTGAAGATTACTGCGTGGATTTTGAACTACTCCTGCTATTATTACGCCTTACAATATAGTCCCCCCTTTTATCCGCTTAGAAAATCCACATTGTTTAATTTTGTGTAATTATACTTTGTAGTGGAACACGTCACGTAACTAACCTGGCTAACGCCAGGCTGCTGTGTGCGCTCGAATTATTTCGAACTGCACAACAGCCTGGGGACCATGGCCGAAATCTCCGGTGGATTTGGGAACCAATCACAGAGCGAGGAGGGACGGCGAGACGATATACGGAAGCTTGTAGTTTATTTACGGATAATAAAAAAAAAAGTTTATTTACGGATCAAACATGACAGCAGCAGACACGATGGTATTATTTGATCAAGCTTTAGACCTTGTTCTAAATAATTTAGCTCAAAAGTTTAGAGCGGGTACGTCATACGTCATCTCATACGATGATACGATTGGCTGGGGCTACGTGCAGACGCATGAGACTTTTTTTTCTTTTTTTTTTCGTATCGCCCAATAAACGAGTATGGACGATCGTAAACCACACCTCTCCTACGAGAAAATGAATTGGTGGTCCCCAGACTAAATATCACTTGTGATTTTAGTCTGGTGTTAGCCAGGCTATCACGTAACCATATTTAAATAGGGAAAACGTGGAAGAGCTTGGTAGCTTCTATCTTGACCTGTTTTGGAGCCATAGAGGAGAGAGGGAGAGGCTAAATGCTAACGCCGTCTGCGCTGTGTTTACGTGACTGAAGATCAGACAGGTCCTAAAGAACTCATCAAAGCTAAGGTAAGAACATATCTCAGTGTGTGAAAACGGTGGCCTGTTCCTTTAAAGGTACTTTTTTCTATACCAATGTTATTTTAATATTCAATAAAAATAAGGTGTATAAAAAGTTAAGCGTTGATAAAGAGAGAGTTCGGACATTATTATCCTGAGCTGCAGAGACAGATCCACATCAGGCGCCGCTTCCAAACTCACTGAGCTGCTCCACAAACGATCTCTGGCGTCCCCCTCACTGCACCTGCTTGTAGCTGTAGCACCATAAGCTCCGCCTCCTGTGGGCGTGTCCTAAAGGTAAAGAACCTCTTATTGTCACGGCTCGTTTGCTTTTCAATCTGCCTAAAAACAAGTTTCTTATTCAGTCCTGACAACCGGTGTAGTCTATGTCCAGGCTCAGACCTGGCTCAGACCTGGCTCAGTCGTGGCTCAATTCAAAAAAGTTATGATTTTATCTCTAAAATGCTATTTCATGGTTTTCAGTTTACAAAAAGCAGTTTACAAACCTGTGTAGTTCAGTTGTAGAAATGAAACCAAAACAGGCCTGTGGTAAAAATATTACAAGTGATGCTATTTTCTACAATGAGGCATCGTTTAAATGAAACATAACTGTAAAGTACCATCTTATCTTAACTGTCCGGGTTTCATGCAGAGTCTGTAACGGGAACATTTCTGGGCCACAGCTCTGGAATCAGACACAAACTGAGCTTTATCACTGAAAAAACTCTTCTATCTTTAGATCTAAGTTTTGATGCTGGTCCAGGGACGCGATTAAAGGAATGGACTTTCAGCTTCTTCCAGATCTATTTTTTATCTATTTTTTCCCACTTTTCCAATTCTTTTGCCCGATGTTTGCCCCATTTTCCCACTTTTTTTAAAATTATTTTTGCCTCAATTTTGTCTGATTTTCTCAATTTTATCCCATTTTTTTCTATATAATTTATTTTATGATATTTCTCTCCATACGTCAACATAGGGACTAAACCAGGACTAAACCAGGACTAAACCAGGACTGAACCAGGACTGAACCAGGACTGAACCAGGAGTCAGGACTGAATAAGAAACTTGAGTTTTTAGGCAGATTAAAAAGCAAACCAGCCGTGACAATAAGATTTGTTTACCTTTAGCCACAGACCCGGAGGCGGAGCTTACGTGCTGCTGCAGGCGGAGCTTACGTGCTGCTGCAGCTGCACTGAGGGGAAAGTTTATCTGAAGTAAACCCGTGTCCTGATTAGGGCTGGGTACCGTTAAACGGTTGCTACTTGGTACCGACTGAAAAGCTCCGGTAGGAGGCGGTATCGAAAAACCGTTTTCGGTGCTAATTTTCGGTACTTTTCGGTACTTTTTCTCTAAACGTCAATAAATGATCCACAGTGAGTCTAAAAAAGCCTGAACTCATGAGCAGCTTCAGCGCAAATGCAGAAGCAAAGCTATAACTTACTCACACTTCAGTCATTATCAGAGATGGCATCAGAGATGTCTGAGCCAGGACTAAACCAGGACTAAACCAGGACTAAACCAGGACTTACAGTAAACTGGTTAAAAACCAGGACTAAACCTGGACTGAATAAGAAACTAGACTCTTAGACAAATAGAAAAGCAGTGACAACAAGAAACACATGGGCTTTACCTTTAGCTTTACCTCTAGCTTTACCTTTAGCTTTAGCTTTACCTTTACCTTTAGCTCTAGCTTTACCTTTAGCTTTACCTTTACCTCTAGCTTTACCTTTACCTTTAGCTTTAGCTTTAGCTTTACCTCTAGCTTTACCTTTAGCTTTACCTTTACCTTTACCTTTACCTTTACCTTTACCTTTAGCTCTAGCTTTAGCTTTACCTTTACCTTTACCTTTAGCTTTACCTTTAGCTTTACCTTTAGCTTTAGCTTTAGCCGCAGAGCCTGAAGTTCCTGCTGTTGTTTAAACTCCAGCTGCACCGGAGCGTTTGGATCAAAGATTGTTTGTGGAAAAGGTGAGGCTCACTCTGCATCAGCCATGTTTGGAACAGTTATGGTGCATTGTCAGTGACAGAGTGAGCGCTCTCACTATGTAACAGATCTGTGACGTGTGAGGAGCTTTCACTGTGGAACAGCTCAGTGAGTTTAGAAAAGTTTATCTTCAGTAAACGGTCCTGATGTGGATCTGGTCTGTTCCTGCAGCTCAGGAGGGAATAATGTCCCAACTCTCTTTTTATCACGGCTTTAGTGGGAATTCTGCTCAAAACATGAAGTTCCAGGTGACGCTGCTGCTCTTGTTTTCTGACGTGCCGTGTTTGGACTTCCTCCTGAACCACACTTTTCCTGCACATTATTTTAACTCAAATAAAATAACACAGGTATCGAAAAAAGTACCGTTCAGGCACCGGTACCGAAAAGCAGGTATCCAGCCCTAACCGGGACTGAACCAGGACTAAACCAGGACGAAACCGGGACTGAACTGGGACTAAACCAGGACTAAAACAGGACTAAACCAGGACTGAACAAGGACTGAACCAACAGGGTGAAGTAAGAAGTGACCGAGCTCTTCCACAAAGACCAGGTACGGATCAACTCGTCTAAGCTCAGGTCAGAACTAGGGATGGGTACCGTTCGTTTTTTATCGATACCAAGTACTTTAACGATACCTGCTTTTCGGTTCCGGTGCCTTACCGGTACTTTTTTCGATACCTATGTTATTTTAATTCAATAAAAATAACGTGTATTAAAAGTATAGTTCAGGAAAAAATCCTAAAACGGCACAGCAGAAGCTACACAGGAGCAGCAGCGTCGCCTGTGACTTCGTGTTTTGAGCACAATTTCCACTTAAGCAGTAATAAAAAGAAAGAAAGGACGTTATTACCTCTTAAGCTGCAGAGACAGGACAGATCCACATCGGGACATGGTTTTCTTTCAGCTAAACCTTTCTAAACACACTGCGCTGTTCGACGAAGCGAAAGCAACTTCACACGTCAAAGATCCTCACATGGTGTGAGCGCTCACTCTGACACTAACAATTTACCAAAACTGGACCAACAATGTCTAATACAGAGTGAGCGCTCGCTTTCAACAAACCATCTTTGATATTCCTGTCGCTGCAGCTGCTGTAAAGTTGTAAACAAGAGCACGTAAGCTCAGCCTCCGGGTCTGTCCTAAAGGTAAAGACGTCTTTCTTGTTGTCACTGCTCTTTTTTGCTTTTCAATTTGACTAAAAGCTCAAGTTTCTTATTCAGTCCTGGTTTAGTCCTGGTTCATAACTGATTTTGTTTAGCTCTGGGTTTTACAACCGGTGTAGTCCACGTCCTGGCTCAGTCCTGCTCAGTCCTGATGCAGACCAGCGGCTCTGCCATCTCTATTACAGAAGTTTAGCAAGTTATAGCTTTGCTTCGCTATAAGTTAGGCTACATCTATGAAATATATCTTTGCTTCGCTCCATTTGCGCTGAAGCCGCTCAGTACCTGCACACGTTCATGTTGCCTTTTTAAGACTCGCTGAGGGTCATATATTGACGTTTGGAGAGAAAAAGAACCGGAAGTTGGCACCGAAAGAATTAAAAATTTTCGATACCGCCTCGGTCGGTTCCAAGTAGGAACAGTTTAACGGTGCCCATCCCTAGTCAGAACTAAGGCCTCAGTAAGAACTTATCTCATACGGAAACTCTGAACTGCTCCTTTAGGCTCAGTCATACTTCACAAGACGCACAAACAAATCAACAAAATGAAGTCGCCGTGAAACTGTTACAATCGTTTCCGTGGCAACAAGTCAAAAGTGACTTAATTTTGCTCTGCAGCTCAGGGTGAAAGAACAAGAAGTTCTTGCGTCTTGTGAAGTATGACTGAGCCTTCAGGTAAAATATCAGATCTGTAACTGAAGATCATCCAACACAAGTGGAAACAGATTATTTTCGCTTCATCAAATCTTTGGGGGAATTTTGATTTGATAATTACCCTAAATTAAAAATATTAACGACATTTACACTGAACTCTGACCCCGGTTTAAACACTGGAGGCCGTGAATCATCACATACTCTGCTCTTCATCACTTTAATGCGCATATTGTTGGTTTTAAAGGTTTGTTGTGAATCCCATTGTTTACACTGGGCTCCTTAACATCCACTTTAACCTTCATTTAAAACTCTCCTTTACTCCACAACATCCCCCAGATCCACCCAACGCGTCCACGCTCTTTCAACGGGTTTAGGAAACCAAGCACGAGCGCACAGAGTGGATAAATCTCAGCCAAATCACAGCCAGCAGAGGTTAGCATCCCACAATAACGAAGCTGCGGCGGAGATAGCGGCTAGCGGCTAACGGCTAACGGCTAACGCACCCCGGACATTCTTATTCACCCGCGAGGAACTAAAACAGCCACGACAAAAATGTGACTGGGCATTTTCCACAAACAGGCACCGGTGAGTATCCCCCGTGTCAGTGCGTTTGGAAACCGGGGGGAAACATGGAAACGGACATCATGTTTTAGAGAAAGGTGATAGCGTGCTAAGTGGCTAACGTCCGCTTTCATTCTTACATAAACACATCGCGCGTTTCGGGGCTGTTTTTAATGACTGTGGGATATTTTACAAACGCGGGAGGAAGCGGGAAACGTGTGTGAGGTGTCGGACTCGCCTTTTAGTTTCCAGTGGCATGCCCCTGAGTCGCTCATTAGAATGTATCCAGTAATTTCCTCACGCAGCTTCTTTCCTTCCTTCCTTGAGTTAGCAGCTAGCCCCCGTTAGCATCACAGTACAATGCAGCGCTCCCATGTTGTTAGCAGCGCCGTTAGCAGCACGTCCTGGACGGGAGTGAAACCCGCGACGCCGGAGCGAGGCAGAGCCCGGTGCGAGAGCGTGAGGGGGGTCCGGCGGCTGCGGCGGCGGGGAAACGGCGTCTCTCTGCCCGGGGACAAACACACGCCTCTGCTGCAGGAGCTGGAGCTGAGAGGATGCACGGAGGACTACAGAGGAGCTGCGCCGAAGGACTACAAACATGGCGGCCGCGGTCAGAGGACACCGCACCTGCGCCAGTTTTGCTTTCACTTACTTTACTTTACTTTACTTTACTTTACTTTACTTTACTTTACTTTACTTATTATTACTATTACTATTATTAACCTCTTACCACCCGCCTAAACCAAATGCATGCTGTCCTCTTTGGCTATAGGCCTGTGTAACACCTCATTTGAAAGCTAAGACCCGCAAGACTGATCTTTTTCCTCACGTTGTTGCTGTGTTGTGTCAGTTTTTTATCCTTTTTTTTTTGTCACATTTTTGTTGAGTTTTTCTCACATTTAAAAAAAAAAATGGTCACTTGTTGGTTGACTTTTTGTCACTTTTTGGTCACATTTTTGTTCAGTTTTTGTCACTTTTTGTCACTTTTTGTCACTTTTTGGTTGAGTTTTTGTCACATTTTCTCACATTTTTAGTAACTTGTTGGTTGAATTTTTGTCAAATGTTTTGTCCAGGTTTTGTCACATTTTTTTTTTTTTTTTGTCACTTGTTGGAATTTTTGTCACTTTTTGGTTGAGTTTTTATCACATTTAAAAAAAAATTGGTCACTTGTTGGTTGATTTTTTGTTGAATTTTTGTTAAGTTTTATTTCATTTTCTTTTCAAATTTTTGTTCAGTTTTTGTCATATTTTTGGTTGAGTTTTTCGCACATTTAAAAAAAAAAAAAGGCCACTTGTTGGTTGAATTTTTGTTCAGTTTTTCTCACATTTTTTAACATTTTTAGTCACTTGTTCGAATTTTTGTCACTTTTTGGTTGAATTGTTGTCAAATTTTTGTTCAGTTTTTGTCACATTTTTTTGTGGCTGTTTTGGTGCTTTTTTCCCCAAGGAGCTTTTTGATTAGGGTAAAGCCAAACTGGAGAAAATGTGATCCGTTCAGGTGGGAGTTAAGAGGTTAATAAATAACTAATAATCAAACATTATAAACATAAACCCAACATCAGTCATTGGAGGAATGAGCTGGAACTATTTTATAAATCTTTATTATTGATCAACACCCAAAAGGCAGAAAAGCGTTCTTCTTTTATAGATGCCATTTATACCATGCCCCTTGTTCTTTTGTTCTTTTTATTTATTTTTTCTAAGATTTGCACTGCAGGACCAAAACCTTGTTGCCTCATTGTGTTTGTGAGAAAATAATGTGAGAAAAGTGAAGAAACTCCAGAGTAAATGTGATGTTTAAGAAGAGTCTTTGCAGCAGGTTGACCTCAGACGTCATTTATAATGTGACGTCCTAAAGCGCTCCTGAACCTGCAGAGCTCATGTGATGGAGCAGGAGCCGATACCGATGTACGGGACAGAAAAGCAGTAAGTGACTGGATTCACATCATTCTGGCGTTTCTGAAGATCGTCTCCACCTCTGGAGGAAATAATCCGACCACAGTTCATCTGAGCTGAAGAGACGACTCTGAACTTCGAGACAGTTTTTGTTTCATCAGGAAATACAGAGAAATGAGCAACAGAGACACAAATCTGTATAAAGACAGTTACCATAGTTACCGCCATGGAATCCTTACCTCTTTAGAGTTTTAAGTTGCTCTTCGTGCTCTTCGTGCTCTTCGTGCTCTTCGTGCTCTTCGTGCTCTTGTGCTCTTCGTGCTCTTCGTGCTCTTTGTGCTCTTCGTGCTCTTCGTGCTCTTCGTGCTCTTCGTGCTCTTCGTGCTCTTCGTGCTCTTCGTGCTCTTCGTGCTCTTCGTGCTCTTTGTGCTCTTTGTGCTCTTTGTGCTCTTTGTGCTCTTCGTGCTCTTCGTGCTCTTCGTGCTCTTCGTGCTCTTCGTGCTCTTTGTGCTCTTTGTGCTCTTCGTGCTCTTCGTGCTCTTCGTGCTCTTCGTGCTCTTCGTGCTCTTTGTGCTCTTTGTGCTCTTTGTGCTCTTTGTGCTCTTTGTGCTCTTTGTGCTCTTCGTGCTCTTCGTGCTCTTTGTGCTCTTCGTGCTCGTGCCCCTTTGTCGGCTGTGTGACTGACCTCCTGGAATCACGTCTGAACCACAAAACCTTCTGGTCAGTTCAGCCGCGATGAAAAGATTCAGTCTGGTGTCGAACAGAAAGCTTTAGCTACAGGGATCGAAACATAAAAGCATCGAAAGAAGGCACTGAAAAGAAATAAGTAAGAATTAAACAACTCGGAGCCGCGTTCGACGGTTCTAACGCCCGACACAGTGTTGTTCCTCCTGCATTATAACGTCTAACGCGGCTCCTCGTTGTTTAATCCGCTTATACCAGGGTCCCACAAACGTAACATTTATAATAAATGTTTTTTTCATTGACTAAACTCACTAAATCTGCCAGACTACGGGACTATTTTGTGTGGGTTATTAGCCGGTCACTGAAGGCTGGTCTCAGAGCGAGTCATTCTCCGCAGCTATTACGAGGATCTCAGTCAGGCTCAACGACACAACATCAGCACAGAATCACAACACAACAGGACTAACCCGGAAACACTTTTCCCTGGAAGTAAACACCGATATGCGGCACTCGTGGGCAGGAGTTATTTCACTTTTGCGCTGTTTAACCTGAAGCTAGCTAGCTCAACCAGCTCAACTGTTTATGGAAACAGCTGCGGTGGAGTCGCTCACACCTGGGCCCCCCCAACTGAAACTTTTATGTTTGACTTTACTAATCCAGACAAAGATGCTTAAATGCTGGATCATTTTATGTACGCCTGAAAATGATGAATAGCCTTAACCGTTTCCAATCGAAATGTAAAGCTCATATGTTATTAACAGTAGCTAACCTAGCTGCTCACTCTCCTCTACAAACATTTAGCAAACACTAAATCCATCTCATACGTTCCTGTCAGTCACTAATTACGCCTGTATCTGATTCAGCTGTGTCATGCGTTGCTACGGCGACGCCACAGCGGAGTGACATCCCAGTGATTTAACTACCGGACTACGTGTGCGGTTATACCAAAATAATGCACCAGCCAATCAGAATCCAGTATTCACCCAGACCATGGTATATTAAATCTTTATATTCAGGTTTTGAAAACATTTGGAAAAAAGGGGAAGAATTTGGGAAAAATAAGTGCAAAAAATTGGGTAAATTGGGAAAAAAATGGAAAAATAGAAAGAAAAAATGGCCAAAAAAATTTGGTGTTTTTTTTTTCTTTTGTGTACAAAAATTGGAAGAACTGAAAAAATGAGAAAGAGAAGAGTCCAGGCAAACAGGTCCAACAGAGGTGATGTCCAGACCCCAAACCTCAGGGAGAACCACAGGGAGAACATCAGGAGAGACCCTCAGCAGAAGAACGAGTGTGGCCAATGCATTTCTATGTTTTACATTTGATTGATTTGCAATACAGGAAGTGCAGGAAGAGGCTGGCCGACGCCTCCACCGATCAGCAGATACAAATCAGTACATGTACGGTTTGAAATAAAAACAATTGTTAAAACATGAAAGAAATAAAGGATTATATGTCAGACCTTCACTCAAGACCCAAAAAAAAAAAAGTGATATTTATTTGACCTTTCAAGTCTCAGCCGGACTCGGATCAGGCCTAAACTGCTTCTGCTGTGATGCTTCTGTTCCACCAGGGGGCGCCAAAGCCGAGCTGTTCATGTGTCTGTCATTCAGGAGCTCAGGCTGTGACGTCATCTCTGTACAACCCCTTCTGTGGAGCTTGCATGTTCTCCTTTGATGAGCTTTCGTTGGTTCTTTTATACCGATAGGAATAGCTCTCATGACCGAGTTGAATTCCTGTGGTGGAAGAAACCGCTATAATTACAGAACCCATTTTAATCAACGTGGTCAACATTACCAGGAACAAATGCTCCAACAAGTTCATCCGCCACCACATTCAAAACCAAAACAAAATCTCACCAGCCTGCAAAGCTCATTGGAGCTCCACTTTTAGGGAAGTGAAATGGAACAAACGTGGCTGGTGGCCTTTAAGTACTGTATTAGTAACAAAATCAAAGAAATTCACAGGAAGATTATTCACAACATTTACCTACTAATGCCTATATACAGTGCCTCTCGTAAGTATTCATACACCTTGGACTTTTGCACATTTTGTCATGTTTACAACCCTAAACATAAAGATTTTATTTGGATTTTTTTACTGAACGTTCACACACAAGTAACAGACAACTGTGAAGTGAAAGCTAAATGATACATGATTCTGTTATTTTTCAAAAAATAGAAAAGTCAAAAGTGGGGCGTGCATAAGTATTCATACAGCATTTTCTGAGTGCATTAAATTGCCTTTAAAACATTCCTAATGACTCCAGAATGTTCACACCTTGGCCTAACGGTTAAATAGAGGCACCTGTGTGTAATCTACTCTCAGTATAATTACAGCTGTTCTTTTAGGCCCTCAGAGCTGTGGTCGGAGTGTATTGGTCACTAAACAACATCATGAAGGTCAAGGAGCACCAGAGAGGTCAGGGATAAAGCTGTGGAGAAGTTTAAAGCAGCATTAAGTTATACAAAGATTTAAACATCTCCCGGAGCAACTGTTCAATCCATCATTCGGAAATGGAAAGAGTAAAGCACCACTGCCAACTTACCAAGACACGGCTGTTCACGTAAACTAACAAACTGAACAAGGAGACACTGGTCAGAAATACAACCAAGTGCCCCAAGATAACTCTGGAGGAGCTGTGAAGTCCTGCCGCTGAGCTGGGGGAATCTGTATGTAGCAGCCGAGGCTTAACTTAAATCAAAAGTGTAGCTACTTTAAGAATTACCAACAACGCCACCTTGGATTCTGGGCCCAAGGAACCACAATTATTTGTTTACAAGGTCACAGGTTCGAGAGGAGCGTGAAAATGGACAGACAGCAAAAGTTATTATACAAAATACTTTATTTTAGTTTTATAGAAAAAGCATTTTTTTTGTTAAATGTATAAATCTACTTTAAAAGCATTTAACACACACAACCGCATTCACACTCATTCGTATCCACATCCACTCAAACCATGAATAAAATAAAACAAAATCTGATAATCCTATTGCAGTGTGGCGCTCAGGGCCAAGCTCCACAACTTGGAGACCAGGATAGGAACAAAGTATTACAGCAGCCGTTGCGTATTCGGGCCACGCAGATGGCGATAGCCTTTGTTACCTTGTTTGTGGAGGAGGAGTTTGTGAGACCAGCACTCAGGTGCGGGAGCCCTCACGCCCTGGTCAATTGAGTTCAGTTCAGTTCGTACGCAGCTTTAACTTTGTGCGCCGGGTGGGCGCTTACTTTAACCAAGCGACCAGCAGTTCGAAGCGACCACGACCATATGGAAAAACGAGGGGAGGTAGGAACAGGATCCGTCAATTGAAGCACTCCGCACACGATTCACCCGGTCCTCTCTCAATACGAGCGCGTTGCACAGCATACGCACGGCGAGGAAAAGCCCAACGCCACAGCACACGGGGACGGCAGGTAGAGCACGCGCACGGCAGAGGCGTGAGCTCGAGAAAACGCCAACATGCAAAGACGCATACGCCGAAAGCGTAGTTCAGTTGCCTTGTGCAACTGAATCGTGTGTTTGGCACGAGACGCCGGCCAAACGCAGCAGCTCCATCCCCAGGCTAAGCTATGCGACGTCAGAGGCGAAAGGGAGGGCAGAAGGTGCGTTGCGCCCCTAATATAGCGTCGGGTGTAGCGGTGATTGGTTTGCCAGCGGAAGTGCGTACTACCACATGTACATGGGACAACTATAAGTCGTATCTACACAAATCTGGCCTTCATGAATGAGTGGAAGAAGAAAGCCATTATTGAAAGGAGGCCATAAGAAATCCCGTTTGAAGTTTGTAGAAGTCATATGGAGGACACAGCTCCATGTGGAAGAAGGAGCTTTGGTCAGATGAGACAAAAAATGTAACTTTTTGGCCCAAATGCAAAACGTTATGTATGGAGCAAACCTGACACTGCTCATCGTCCTGAGTGCACCATCCCCAGTGTCAAATATACGGGGGGGAGCATCATGCTGTGGGGCTGCTTTTCCTCAGTGGGGACTGGGGAGATTGTAAGAATAGTTGGGAAGATGGATGGAGCCAAATACAGGGACATTTTGGAGGAAAACCTGCTGGAGTCACAAGAGAACTGAGACTGGGGCGGAGATTCACCTTCAGCAGGACAATGACCCGGAGCACAAAGATAAATCTACAAAAACAAACATATTAATGTGTTAGAATGGCCCAGTCAAAGTCCTGACCTAAATCCTATTGAAAATCTGTGGAATAAAGTGAAAACTGCTGTTCACAAACGCTCTCCTTCTAATCTGACAGAGCTTGAGTTGTTTTTTAAAGATGAATGGGCTAAAATGTCAGTCTCTACATGTGCTAATCTTGTACAGTCAGACCCAAAAGACTTTCTGCTGTTATTGCAGCAAAAGGGGGTCCACAAAGTATTCATTCATGCTGTATGAATACTTATGCACGCCCCACTTTTCACTTTTTTGAAAAATAACAGAATCATGTATCATTTAGCTTTCACTTCACAGTCGTCTGTTACTTGTGTGTGAACGTTCACTAAAAAAATAAAAATAAAATCTCTATGTTTAGGGTTGTAAACATGACAAAATGTGCAAAAGTTCAAGGTGTATGAATACTTTCCAGAGGCACTGTATATATATGTATATATATATATACATATATATATATATATATAGCAAAATTTAGCGATATTGACAAGAAATGCTCATTTTGCAATCAGGAAACAGAAACTCTAAAATATTTATTTTACGACTGCGCAGATACTCACGAAGTATTGTCCAAACTACAAATGTTTTTATCACAAAAAATCACTTGTCCTATTAAATTAGATTATCAACATATTATCACGCGCTTTAACCACAAAAATAGTAATGTTGAATATATGGTTAACTTATTTATTCTCTATGGAAAATTTCATATACACAAACCTAAATTCTTAACGTACAAGCTTTCGATCAAATGACTAAGTACGGAGATCAACAAGTCTGGGCAAAGAGTCTGGGCATCTCTGCTGAGACGCTGCCCCCGCGACCCGGCCCCGGACACAGCGGAAGAACATGGATGGATGGATGGATGGATGGATGGATGGATGGATGGATGGAGAGCAACTATCTGCAATCACTCAAAAATCGCTGAACAGCGTCGTCCCGCAGCCTTTGCCTTATGTCACAGTAAAAAGTATTGATATGTTATGTCTTTGTGTTGTTGTTGTTGTTGTTGTTAGAATGTCATCGTTGTGTAATATCGCTGGGTGGGGCGAGCGCCGGGCCGTCAGCCCCCCTCGCGGTCGCTTCAGTGGCCGCTCCACTGGGACGTCACCCGCCTGATACGGACGTAACAGTGTGACAATGATGTTCTTCTGAAAGAGCCTCACACCACGAGGACATGAACATATACATCTAACAAGAACCATGGCACTGGAACCAAAGTCTGTGTCCTTTATTTTCTGTAATATATGATTTTACTCTTTGTATACTGCAGCTCAAGGTGTAAAAGAAGTAAATAAAAAAAACACGTACAATAGTTTCCCCTGTTCTTCACCCGTTCTTCATCTCAGTGGGACTGTCCTGGTTAAATAAATAATAATGAGACCATAGTTCATGAGCTTTGGGACCGTTTTTGTTTCATGTGAGAGACCTGAGAGACCTCTGAACCCTCACCTGAACACTGCACTATCTGAAGCCTCTGGAAAACAAACACCAGGGAGTTCAGCTTCCTCCCATGGCCTTGTGTGTGAAACTGTTGTTCAGTCGACTGGACCTGGCCCGTGGATTCCGCAGTCTCCTCCCTGAAGAGCTGGTGCGAAGGGTTTAAGTATGTTTTTTATTTGTCACCATGTTTGTTTTGTCCCCAGATGTTCGGCACATCTGTAGCTTTAACTCCCACCTGAACGGATCCCATTTTCTCCAGTTTGGCTTTACCCGAATCAAAAAGCTTCATGGGAAAAAAGCACCAAAACAGCCATGAAATGAGAAAACAAGGATGTGAACGCGACAAAAAAGTGACAAAAATTCAACAAAAATGGAAAAAAAGAAAGAAAGAAAAAACATGCAAAAGGTGACTCAACACAGCAACAGCGCGAGGAAAAAGATCAGTTTTGTGGGTCTTAGCTTTCAAATGAGGTGCTGCGCAGGCCTATATAACAGCCAAAGAGGACAGAATGGGGGGGGGGGGGGGGGTAAGAGGTTCAGCTTCAGGAGGAAACACTGGTGCTTATGTAACTTCTGTAACTCTGTGACCGCGGAAGAATGTCCCCACGGCAGCTGTGGCTGCACACGTGTCCCATCACACAGGAACAGGAGCCTATTGTGCATGTTTTAGTCTTTTCTTAGTCATCAGCATGAACTTTATTCTTTCCGTAAAACGATGTCAAAGTAAAACTGTCATTATTTATGTTGATCAAAGAAAAGAAAGTTTAAATCAGTGACAGTTTCAGGTTGATCTTTAATTCAACAGTTTCCTTGTTCACCTGCGGCGTCTCTTCATGTGAGTGACAGACGCGGCGTGTGTGTGTGTGTGTGTGGAGGGGGGGGGGGGCGTGTGCTCTGTGCTGCGGGGTCGGGGGAGGGGGGGGAGGGGGGGTGTTCTGCCCCCGGCCTGACGTGGGCCTGTTGTAGTAAAAGTATGTGTGGTTTTGTGCTGATGCAGGAGTTTTAGTTCTATGAGAAAAGACTCTGCACTCTCTCACCCTGAGCCTCTCTCTCTCTCTCCTCTCTCTCTCCCTCCTCTCTCTCTCTCTCTCCTCTCTCTCTCCCTCCTCTCTCTCTCTCTCTCCTCTCTCTCTCCTCTCTCTCTCCTCTCTCTCTCCTCTCTCTCTCCCTCCCTCTCTCTCTCTCCTCTCTCTCTCCCTCCCTCTCTCTCTCTCCTCTCTCTCTCTCTCCTCTCTCTCTCCTCTCTCTCCTCTCTCTCTCCTCTCTCTCTCCCTCCCTCTCTCTCTCTCCTCTCTCTCTCTCTCTCCTCTCTCTCTCCCTCCCTCTCTCTCTCCCTCTCTCTCTCTCCTCTCTCTCCTCTCTCTCCACTCTCTCCTCTCTCTCTCTCCTCTCTCTCTCCTCTCTCTCCTCTCTCTCTCCTCTCTCTCTCCCTCCCTCTCTCTCTCTCCTCTCTCTCTCTCTCTCCTCTCTCTCTCCCTCCCTCTCTCTCTCCCTCTCTCTCTCTCCTCTCTCTCCTCTCTCTCCACTCTCTCCTCTCTCTCTCTCCTCTCTCTCTCTCTCTCTCTCTCCACTCTCTCCTCTCTCTCTCCTCTCTCTCTCTCTCTCTCTCTCTCTCTCCACTCTCTCTCTCTCCTCTCTCTCTCTCTCTCCTCTCTCTCTCCCCCCTCCTCTCTCTCTCTGTGCTTTTTTAAATTAATTTAAACTTTATGTGTTTTGCCTCGAGGCTGGTTCATCAGGAGTCACCTGTCAATCAGCCTGGCCCCGCCCCCTCCTCGCACCTGTCTCTGCTCCATAACTCACTTTAAACCTGACATGTTCCTGCTACGCTTTATATAAGAGCTTTACCCAAATCTTAAAGCCTCTTGTTAAAATAGCCAAACAAAAAGTGACAAAAAAGTGACAAAAAAGTGACAAAAATATTACAAAAAAATAGTAAAAGTGACAACAAAATGACAAAAAAGTGACAAAAAAAGTATTAAAAAATTACAAAAAAATCACTAAAAAGTAAAATAAAAAGTAGCAAAAAATCACAAAAAAATCACACAAAAAAAACACAAAAAAGTGACAAAAAATCACAAAAAAGTGACAAAAAATCACAAAAAAGTGACAAAAAAGTTACAAAAATATTACAAAAAAATAGTAAAAGTGACAACAAAATGACAAAAAGTGACAAAAAAAGTATTCAAAAATTACAAAAAAAATCACAAAAAAGTAAAATAAAAAGTAGCAAAAAAATCAAAAAAAGAAAAAAAAAATTTTTTTTAAAAATCACAAAAAAAAGTGAATTAAAAAGTAGCAAAAAAATCACAGAAAAATAAAAATTTAAAAAAATCACAAAAAAACACAAAAAAGTGAAATAAAAAGTAGCAAAAAAATCACAAAAAATTACAACAAAAATTACCAAAAAGTGACAAAAAAACAAAAAAAAAGTGACAAAAAACACACAAAAAGTGACATAAAAGTAACAAAATATCACAAAACGTGACAAAAAAAATCACAGAAAAGTGACAAAAAAAATCCCACAAAAAAAATACTAAAAAGTAAGCAGAGGCCGTAAGCACCACTGCAGCTGTCGAACATGTTGTGTTTTTACTCAGTAATCGTCCGTGAGAGTAAATCCTACACTGACAGAAACGACAAAAGGACAGAGGGATATTGTTCATCCAGTTACACAATAAAGATCATTGTTTTCACTCAGACTTGGCTGTAAATACTGTTTAGGTGGAGCTAGCCCACAGTTAGCCTGTTAGCTTCTTCTTCGTGATTCCATTAGTGTGTGGCTTTCTGTCCACAGACACCAGGGGGCGATGGAAGTCCCCCCAATCATCCCATTAACACGTGTATTACTTGTAAGGACTATGGAGAGGATTTATTATGATGAACAAGTTACTTAGTTCTGCTTTAAATGTAAAAAGGAGAGGCTGGAGGCTCTGCAGCACCACCTGGACTCCATTCAGGCTTCATGTGTGCAGAGGGAACATGTTTATGTATATTTTAATCCAGATTGACGGCGCAGCTTTGAAAAATAAACTCAAACATTAACATTTTTTCATTCAGCCGTGATTGATTCCTGCAGATCCGTCAGGCGCACGGATGACCTTCTACACCTGCGGGCGCGGCGCGGGCCCCCTCCCTCCGCTCCGGTCCAATCAGAGCGCGGCGTGGGCCTCCTCCCTCCGCTCCGGTCCAATCAGAGCGCGGCGCGGGCCTCCTCCCTCCGCTCCGGCCCAATCAGAGCGCGGCGCGGGCCTCCTCCTGTGTTCAGGCCTGTCTCCCGCTCCCTCCCCGCCGGCTGCCATCGAGCTCCAGCTTCATGACAGAATGAACTCGGCGAAGAGCGACGAGCCCCGGAGGCGACGCGGGTTCGTTTCCCAAAGAGCACGGATTTCACACACAAAAAAAAGTTATAACGCGGCTTAAGCGTGTGTGGGCAGGTCAGCTCTAACGCACTACATGACCTTTACACGGCTCCACGGAGACGAGAACGAGACCTGAACCTCTTAACCTCTGAACCTCTGAGCCTCTGAGCCTCCTAACTCCCACATGTTCAGCTGTGCCCAAATCTAAAAGCTGCTTGGAAAAAAGTGTCAAAAAAAACGACACGAAAATGAGGCTGAAAATGCAACACAAAAGTAACAAAAAAATTACAAAAAAATTACCAAGAGTGACAAAAAAGTGACAAAAATATTACAAAAAAAAGAGACAAAAAATGGTAAATGGACTCCACTTATAAAGCGCTTTTCCACCTACATTAGGCACTCAAAGCGCTTTACAGCAAGGATCCACTCACCCATTCATGCTCTCATTCATACACCAATGCACGCAGACACTGGGGGCAATGTGGATGAAGTGTCTTGCCCAAGGACACAACGACAATGTGCACTTTCAGGAGGTGGGATTCGAACCCCTGACCTTCCGATCATGAGACGTCCCGCTCTACCACCTGCGCCACCGTCGCCACTGTCGTCCCTATAAAAAAATTATGAAAAAATTATGAAAAAATGACAAAAAAGTTACAGAAATATTCAAAAAAAAAATACTAAAAGTGACAAGAGGAGACAAAAAAAAATATTTAAAAATTACAAAAAAATTACAAAAAGTGACAAAAAAGTGACAAGAGACCAAAAAAATTATTAAAAAATTACAAAAAGTAACAAAAAAGTGACCAAAAAAAATCATTTAAAAAATTACAAAAAAAAGTGACAAAAAAATTACAAAAAAATGCTAAAAGTGACAAAAAAGAGACAAAAAGTGACAAAGAAAATTATTTACAAATTATTTTTAAAAATTACAAAAAAGGTGACAAAAATATTACCAAAAAAATGCTAAAAGGGGCAAAAAAGAGACAAAAAAGAGACAAAAAAAGTATTAAAATATTACAAAAAAATACTTAAAGTGACAAAAAAAAGTGACAAAGAAAATTATTTAAAATTACAACAAAATTACAAAAAGTGACAAAATAGAAACACTGCATCTAATTATGAAGCATTTGTTTCAATGTCATGAACTTGCAGGTCGTGGCATTCCTGTGACCGTGCTTCAGAAACTGGTCTGGGTGCTGCAGATATGACGGAATGTTCAACTGACATTTTCATTTAGCGTCTTCCTCTTATCTCTGCTGCTGCTCTAAACTGGTTCAAGTCCTGCCTCGAGGACGGGACGTACTTTGTCGACATTGGAAACTGTAAGAAACTTCCATTGGGTATGAGTTTATTAAGCATGTTTAAGTTGAATAACAGGGGTCCCAAGATTGACCCCTGGGGGACTCCACAGGTCCAGCACTGTGAGGTTCTACAGAGGGGCTATAGAGCATCCTGACCATCACTATGGTTCTTCTACAGAGGGACTATAGAGAGCATCCTGACCATCACTGTGTGGTTCTTCTACAGAGGGACTATAGAGAGCATCCTGACCATCACTGTGAGGTTCTTCTACAGAGGGACTATAGAGAGCATCCTGACCATCACTGTGAGGTTCTTCTACAGAGGGACTATAGAGAGCATCCTGACCATCACTGTGGTTCTTCTACAGAGGGACTATAGAGAGCATCCTGACCATCACTGTGGTTCTTCTACAGAGGGACTATAGAGAGCATCCTGACCATCACTGTGTGGTTCTTCTACAGAGGGACTATAGAGAGCATCCTGACCATCACTGTGGTTCTTCTACAGAGGGACTATAGAGAGCATCCTGACCATCACTGTGTGGTTCTTCTACAGAGGGACTATAGAGAACATCCTGACCATCACTGTGAGGTTCTACAGAGGGACTATAGAGAACATCCTGACCATCACTGTGGTTCTTCTACAGAGGGACTATAGAGAACATCCTGACCATCACTGTGGTTCTTCTACAGAGGTACTATAGAGAGCATCCTGACCATCACTGTGGTTCTTCTACAGAGGGACTATAGAGAGCATCCTGACCATCACTGTGTGGTTCTTCTACAGAGGGACTATAGAGAACATCCTGACCATCACTGTGTGGTTCTACAGAGGGACTATAGAGAGCATCCTGACCATCACTGTGTGGTTCTTCTACAGAGGGACTATAGAGAGCATCCTGACCATCACTGTGTGGTTCTACAGAGGGACTATAGAGAGCATCCTGACCATCACTGTGTGGTTCTACAGATGGACTATAGAGAACATCCTGACCATCACTGTGTGGTTCTACAGATGGACTATAGAGAACATCCTGACCATCACTGTGTGGTTCTACAGAGGGACTATAGAGAGCATCCTGACCATCACTGTGTGGTTCTACAGATGGACTATAGAGAGCATCCTGACCATCACTGTGTGGTTCTTCTACAGAGGGACTATAGAGAGCATCCTGACCATCACTGTGAGGTTCTTCTACAGAGGGACTATAGAGAGCATCCTGACCATCACTGTGTGGTTCTTCTACAGAGGGACTATAGAGAGCATCCTGACCATCACTGTGTGGTTCTTCTACAGAGGGACTATAGAGAGCATCCTGACCATCACTGTGTGGTTCTTCTACAGAGGGACTATAGAGAGCATCCTGACCATCACTGTGTGGTTCTACAGAGGGACTATAGAGAGCATCCTGACCATCACTGTGTGGTTCTACAGAGGGACTATAGAGAGCATCCTGACCATCACTGTGTGGTTCTTCTACAGAGGGACTATAGAGAGCATCCTGACCATCACTGTGGTTCTTCTACAGAGGGACTATAGAGAGCATCCTGACCTGCTGAAGGAGCCTCCGGTGCATCGTGAGAGCAGAGGAGAAGATCTGTCTCACCCTCTCCCCAACATTAAGGACATGTTCTCCACCCGTCTCACCCGCAAAGGGGACCCTACACACCAGGGAGGAGACTGCGGAATCCACAGGCCAGGTCCAGTCGACTGATGAACAGTTTCATACCCATCGGGAAGCTAAACTCCCTGAACTCTGTTGGATCCAGAGAGACTTGAACTCAAGATCAAGCTGGGACTCTCCAAGAACCACCACGTGTTCAGTGAAACGTTTTCTGAAGCCGTGTTTCAGGGACAGAGGAGACGCCGGGTCTGGTGTCTTGCTCGAGGGCACAACAGGAAACACGAGCCCAGAATTGGAACCCGCGCCCGAACCTCCGTCTGACTCGTTTTAATGGTTTATATGCTTCTATGAGACGTAACTGGAGCTCGGTCACAGCAGATTCAGGACGAAACAGGATCCAACCGGCAACCGCCCCGAGAGTCGCGGAAACCCGACGCTCGGAGAGGAGTCTGTGGGGAACCGGGACGACTCGAAAAACACATCTCACACTCTTTCACGACAACAACGCCTTATTCAATAGTTAATACAATAATAAAAGCACCATAATGCAACTACCTATGGATTTTCACAATAAAAGCACCACAGTGCAACTAAATATGGATTTTCACAATAAAAACACCATAATGCAACTAAATATGGATTTTCACAATAAAACACTTTAATACAACTGAATGTTGATTTTACACAATAAAAGCACCATAATGCAACTACCTATGGATTTTCACAATAAAAACAATATAATGCAACTAAATATGGATTTTCACAATAAAAGCACCATAATGCAACTAAATGTGGATTTTCACAATAAAAGCACCATAATGCAACTAAATATGGATTTTCACAATAAAAGCACCATAATGCAACTACCTATGGATTTTCACAATAAAAACAATATAATGCAACTAAATGTGGATTTTCACAATAAAAACACCATAATGCAACTAAATATGGATTTTCACAATAAAACACTTTAATACAACTAAATATGGATTTTCACAATAAAAGCACCATAATGCAACTACCTATGGATTTTCACAATAAAAACAATATAATGCAACTAAATGTGGATTTTCACAATAAAAGCACCATAATGCAACTAACTATGGATTTTCACAATAAAACACTTTAATACAACTGAATGTGGATTTTCACAATAAAAGCACCATAATGCAACTACCTATGGATTTTCACAATAAAAACAATATAATGCAACTAAATATGGATTTTCACAATAAAAGCACCATAATGCAACTAAATATGGATTTTCACAATAAAAGCACCATAATGCAACTAAATATGGATTTTCACAATAAAACACTTTAATACAACTGAATGTGGATTTTCACAATAAAAGCACCATAATGCAACTACCTATGGATTTTCACAATAAAAACAATATAATGCAACTAAATATGGATTTTCACAATAAAAGCACCATAGTGCAACTAAATATGGATTTTCACAATAAAAGCACCATAATGCAACTAAATATGGATTTTCACAATAAAAGCACCATAATGCAACTAACTATGGATTTTCACAATAAAAGCACCATAATGCAACTAAATATGGATTTTCACAATAAAAACACCATAATGCAACTAACTATGGATTTTCACAATAAAAGCACCATAATGCAACTAAATATGGATTTTCACAATAAAAGCACCATAATGCAACTAAATATGGATTTTCATAATAAAAACAGCATCATACATGTAAATTAGGATTTGTAGAACATTCGGGATTTTCATAATGTGTGCGTGAGTGTGTGTGTGCGTGTGCGTGCGTGCGTGCGTGCGTGCGTGTGTGTGTGTGTGTGTGTGTGAGAGTGGGGAGGTGGGAGGAGGCCCAGGTGTGTCCCGGGGCAGATGAGGGGCGGTCCCTCCAAGCCCCGCCCCCTGCTCTCCCCTACATAAACTGCCTCTCACAGCCTCTCGCTTCACTTCGGCTCCTCGTCCAATCAGACGTGCAGATCCCGTGGTTGCCATGTTGATGACATCCTCCCGCAGCATGTCCGCTGGCCTGGGCGGCGGCCGCATGTCCTCGTTCAGCCTCGGGGGCGGCGGTGGCGGCAGCCTCCGCATGTCGTCCTCCTCCAAGTCCTTCTCCTCCGGTGAGTCCAAAACTAAACTTATTTATTACCTGTCGGGCTGGGACCGTTTAACCCAAAACTAAAATAATGTCAACAAATGTGTGAAAAATTGGGGATATTTTGGGGAAAATGGGGCAAAAAAATAATAATAATAAAAATGGGAAAAAACTAATGAAAAATGGGGAGAGAAATCATTTATTTGAGCTGAAACAACTAAGTCATTTCCTTTAATGCAGTTCCTCAGTTTTAACCCAGCACACTTTCTCCAGATCGGCTTTACCCTAATCTAATCTTTTGTTGTGTTTTCATCACTTTTTTGCCGCAGCTTAGTTACGTTTTTGTTGTATTATTGTTGCTTTCTATCACGTATTTTTCGCTTTTCTATTGCTTTTTTGAGGCCTTTTTTCATTGCGTTTTCATTCTCATTTTCCCCCCTATGTTTTTTTTCCAAGATGCTTTTAGATTTGGGTAAAGCCGAACTGGAGAAAATGTGCCCGGTTCAGGCGGGGGTTGAGAGGTTAACGGGACCGAGTCCTGATTATCAACACTTAGTCGTCAAGTTTAGCAAATACATTTTTTCCTTTCAAATTATTTAGTTTTCAGTGTACTTCTTTTCACAATAAAAGCACTTTAATGCAACTAAATGTGAATTTTCACAATAAAAGCAACACAATGCAACTAAATATGGATTTTCACAATAAAAGCACTATAATGTTACTAAATATGGATTTTCACAATAAAAGCGCTTTAATGCAACTAAATATGGATTTTCACAATAAAAGCGCTTTAATGCAACTAAATATGGATTTTCACAATAAAGGGGCTTTAATGCAACTAAATATGGATTTTCACAATAAAAGCACTATAATGCAACTAGAATATGAAGACGATCACTCAATGCACTTTTTCTGGAAAAAAAGTTCCAAAATTAAAACATTACCATGTTTAGCAGCCTATAAATCCACAAGTTTACACACAAGCTCCGTTTTGATGATTGTTCCTGGAAATATCTTTAAGGGACATGGAACACACCAAGTTCTAGCCTTGGACCTGCTTCCATTGCTGAGCTACAGCTCCTCAAACATCCTCACAAACACAAACATCATCCAGATGAGAGGGTGAAACCACAGGGTTCCTCACCTGATCCTGAGGTTTGACTCTGTTTCAGGAGGAGGCTTTGGGGGCGGAGCTGGATTCGGCTCTGGAGCTGGATTCGGCTCTGGAGCTGGATTCGGTGGTGGAGCTGGATTCGGTGGTGGAGCTGGATTCGGTGGTGGAGCTGGATTCGGTGGTGGAGCTGGTGGTGATGGTGGAGTCATCGGGAACGAGAAGTTCACGATGCAGAACCTGAACGACCGCCTGGCCACGTACCTCGCCAAAGTGGGCGCCCTGGAGAAGGCCAACACCGAGCTGGAGCTGAAGATCCGCACATTCGTGGAGGGACGCGTGGGACCGTCCACCCGAGACTTCACCGGGTTCTACGCCACCATCGCCGAGCTGCAGGCCAAGGTAGAGGAGGTTCAGAGGAGAGGGGGGGGGGGGGGGGTGGGGGGGGGAGAGAGAGAGAGAACCAGTTAGAAGGACCCACCTGGATCAGCCGCCATTTTAGGAAGAGCAACATCTGGAGTCATTCAGGCTAATCTTTAGCTACAGAACATGTGTCAAACATGTCAAACCTTTTGTGAGTATGTGACACACATGTGACACACATGTGACACACATGTTACACACATGTTACACACATGTGACACACATGTGACACACATGTGACACACATGTTACACACATGTTACACACATGTGACACACATGTGACACACATGTGACACACATGTGACACACATGTGACACACATGTGACACACATGTTACACACATGTGACACACATGTTACACACATGTGTGTCACATGTGTGTAACATGTTGGACACTTGATAACGTTCTTGCCACAGCACCACCCTCCCCTACCTGGCGAGTGTGGAATGGGAGGGGCTTGGTGTTGCCTGGACACAGGGGGCGTCCGGTGCTGGCCCTTCTGGGGCCCTACAGTAGCGTCCCATGGCTATTCGACGAAGAGCGAATCCATTTACGGTCAAAAACAGTTCCCCTGTGCAGTAATGCAGGGCCGAAGGGGAGGCCCCCGCCCCCTGTGTGAGAACCACTAACCACTAAGCCACTGTGAGACTGGGTTTAGCACTACTGTAAGTGTATTTCCCCACTTTTAAAATGGTAAATAGAAAATGGTCCCATTCTCTCACCTCTGGTCCCTGACCCACAGTTTGGGAACCGCTGATTTAAAACTCACTGAAACCTGACGGTTATTTCTGTCTGACTAATGAGACATTCAGAGAACCAGAGTTACTGTAAGTAACTCAACTCCACTTTTAAACAAAAAGGCCCCGGAGAACAGTCTGCAGTTTAATCATGGATCTGTGAAAGTGCCTCATGAGCGCCCCCTTGTGTCCCTCAGATCCTCGACGCCATCCTGCTCAAAGGCGGCGTGATGCTGTCCATCGACAACGCGCGGCTCGCTCAGGACGACTTCCGCATGAAGTGAGTACTGATACTGCAGTACTACTACTACTACTCCGACTACTACTACCACTACTACCACAGTAACCACAGTAACCACAGTACCTACAGTACTGTAGTTACTGTGGTAGTACTGCAGTACTGCAGTACTACCACAGTAACCACAGTACCTACAGTACCTACAGTACTGCAGTATCTGACCGGGCGCCTCCCGCAGGTTCGAGAACGAGCTGACCATGCGTCAGTCCGTGGAGGCCGACATCGCGGGGCTGAAGATGATGCTGGGCGAGATGGGCGCGGCCAAGACCGACCTGGCCATGCAGATCGAGAGCCTGAGGGACGAGCTGGTGTCGCTGAAGAAGAACCACGAGGAGGTGAGGAGGAACATCTCAGCTTTAGTAAAAACATGTCTGACATGTGTTTCTGTGGCGCCCCCTGCAGGACCTGCTGCTCATGCGCTCCCAGATGAGCGGGAACGTGAACGTGGAGGTGGACTCCGCCCCTCAGGAGGATCTGACCAAGGTCATGGAGGAGATCAGGGACCACTACGAGGCCGTGGCCGCCAAGAGCCAGAAGGAGCTGGAGGGCTGGTTCCAGGCCAAGGTGAACACGCCACTCATACTCTCAAAAGGTTCTGACCTGGTTCTGACCCGGTTCTGACCCGGTTCTGACCCAGTTTGACCCGGTTTGACCCGGTCTGGTGTCTTGGTGGTTTCAGTCGGAGGTTCTGGCGAAGGAAGTGGCCACCACAGAGATGACCCTGAGGTCGTCCACGTCAGAAATCAAAGAAGTGAAGAGCCAACTGCAGGCGCTGGAGATCGAGCTGCAGTCACAGATGAGCATGGTAAGACACGCCCACACACAGACCCCGCCCACACTGACCCCGCCCACACACTGACCCCGCCCACACACAGACCCCGCCCGCTCTGATCCTCGGGTTTGTTGGTGTTTTGTAGAAAGCGTCTGTTGAAGCGTCGTTGGCAGAGATTCAAGGCAGATACGCCATGCAGCTCAACGGCTTCCAGGGGCAGGTACGTCCTACCTCCTACCTCCTACTTCCTACTTCCTCACTCCTACTTCCTACTTCCTACTTCCTCACTCCTCACTCCTACTTCCTACTTCCTCACCCCTGCTTCCTCACTCCTCACTCCTACTTCCTCACTCCTACTTCCTACTTCCTCACTCCTACTTCCTACTTCCTCACTCCTACTTCCTACTTCCTCACTCCTACTTCCTCACTCCTACTTCCTCACTCCTACATCTTCTTCCTTACTTTGTGCACATGAGTATCTCCCTAACTCCCCCTCTCTCTCCTCTCTCCCTCTCCCTCCCTCTCTCTCTCCTCTCTCCTCCCCCCCCTCTCTCTCCTCTCTCTCCTCTCCCTCCCTCTCCTCTCCCTCCCTCTCCTCTCTCTCTCTCCTATCTCTCCCCCTCTCTCCTCTCTCTCCTCTCTCTCCCCCTCTCTCCTCTCTCTCCCCCTCTCTCCTCTCTCTCCTCTCTCTCCCCCTCTCTCCTCTCTCTCCTCTCTCCTCTCTCTCCTCTCTCTCCCCCTCTCTCCTCTCTCTCCTCTCTCTCCCCCTCTCTCCTCTCTCCCCTCTCTCTCCCCCTCTCTCCCCTCTCCTCTCTCTCTCTCCTCTCTCCCTCCCTCTCCTCTCTCTCTCTCCTCTCTCTCCTCTCTCTCTCCTCTCTCTCCTCTCCCTCTCCCTCCCTCTCCTCACCCCCCCTCTCTCCCTCCCCCAGGTGACCTCCATGGAGGAGCAGCTGGTCCAGATCCGGGCCGACCTGGAGCGACAGGGACAGGAGTACCAGATGCTCCTGGACATCAAGACCCGGCTGGAAATGGAGATCGGGGAATACCGCCGCCTGCTGGACGGAGGGAGCACCAGGTACGGCCCACACCTTCACACGGCCCCGCCCACACGTCTGCAGGTGCTTAATGTCCTGTTTGTCTTTCAGCTCCGCCTCCTTCTCCTCCTCCTCCTCCCTGTCCTCCTCCTCCGCCGCCCTCGCCGCCTCCTCCGCCGTCCTCGAAGCCTCCTCCTCCTCGGTGTCGTCCTCGTCCACGACCACCACCACCAAAGTCGTGACCACGGTGGTGGAGGAGACCGTCGTGGAATAGACCCCGCCCACCTCGTCACCTGTCCCCGCCCACTGCACCTGAGGGAACGCCGAAGCCACGCCCAGAGGAGCCCGGGCGCCGCCTCCACCTCAATGAGAGTGATGTGAGCGCCCCCTGTCTGTCTCTGAGAGGAATAAAACGCCGAGTACACAACGCTGCCGTGTCATGTGTCTGTTTTATGGGGGGGTTGTCCATGGGGGGGGGGGGGGTTGTCCATGGCCCTCCACACCCATAAACACAGATTATAAAATACACCCACAGTGGCACCAAGGGGCCCCAAGCAAGAGTGTGGGTGGGGGGCCCTCTGGTGGCCTCCCTGTGTACTGCAGTTCTCTGCCTCAGAGCAGAAGGCTGAGGTTCTTTAGGTCAGTGGTTCCCTTTGGGGGTCGGGACCCCTTGGAGGGTCGCGAGGCCCAAAATGATTTCCTGTTTTTCGCACCTTTGTTAGTGTTAACCAGCCTATAATTAGTGAAATCCATTCAGTTATTCAAAGTAAAGTGTTTAGACACATTAACTTAATTCTGTTTGTCTTTACCTAAAGTAGCACAAGAGGCAGTAACTTTGTGCAATGGGGTCCCGAGTTGTTTATGCGTCAGCTTTGGGGTCCCAGCCAAAAAATTTGGAACCCCTGCTTTAGGTCATGATGAAGTGGTTTCACTGAGTGAGTAAAAAGTCTGTCACTGCTCATTAGAAGTTACAATAGGGAACCAGGGCTGCGTTCAAGCCGGATGTGCGTCACGTCCGCCATGACAAGAAGCTTCCGAATTGTGCTGTCAGTTAGTAAGTAGTTAGGAAAAGGAGCCTCAATGCTAACTATCATAGCCACTTTAGCATAGGGACCTCTGATGCTAACTAGCATAGCCACTTTAGCATAGGGACCTCTGATGCTAACTAGCATAGCCACTTTAGCATAGGGACCTCTGGTGCTAACTATCATAGCCACTTTAGCATAGGGACCCTTGGGGCTAACTATCATAGCCACTTTAGCATAGGCAAGGCAAGGCAAGGCAAGTTTATTTGTAGAGCACAATTCATACACAAGGTAATTCAAAGTGCTTCACAGTTGCATAAATACAAGAAAGCAAATAAAATCAATAAAAACATCAACATAGAATTAATCAATTACAGTTAAAGGCGAGAGTGCAGATACAAGACTTTCAGTCATATGCATCGGTAAAAAGAACTGTTTTCAGCCTGGATTTGAACATTGTCAGAGTTGAGGCCTGTCTCACATCCTCGTGAAGACTGTTCCAGATTTTAGCTGCATGAAACTGAAACGCAGCCTCACCGTGTTTAGTCCTGACTCTGGGAACCACCAGGAGGCCCCTCCCTGAAGTTCTCAGGGCCCGAGATGGTTCATACGGCTGTAACATGTCAGAGATGTACTTTGGTGCTAAACCATGAAAAGACTTGTAACAAGCAGAGCTGTTTTAAAGTCTATTCTCTGAGTGACAGGAAGCCAGTGCAGAGACCGGAGCACTGGACTAATATGGTCGTATTTCCTGGTTCTTGTCAGGACTCGAGCAGCAGCGTTCTGGATGTTCTGCAGCTCTGATAGCTCGTTTAGAGAGGCCAGTGAGCAGCCGTTACAGTAGTCTAACCTGCTGGAGACAAATGCATGGATCAGTCTCTCTAAGTCTGGTTTTGACACTATTCCTCTGATCTTAGCAATGTTTTTCAAATGGTAAAAAGCTGCTGATGTTATTGCTTTGATGTGGCTGTTTAAGTTCAGGTCTGAGTCCATGATTACTCCTAGATTTCTAACCTGATTTTTTGGTTTTAGAGAGAGAGACTCAAAGTGACTGATAACACTTTGTCTTTGTGCCTGTGGGACAAAAACAATGATCTCAGTTTTGTCTGCATTTAGTTGGAGAAAGTTGTTTTGCATAGGAACCTCTGATGCTAACTATTAGTGATGCGCGGGTTGCGGGTTCCACCGCGGGCCCCGCGGTCTGCCCGCGGTTCGGGTCGGGTCGGGTCGTGAAATTCTCCTTCGATCGCGGGGCGGGTCAAAAAATGCCGGTCGCGGGCACTCTATGCCTCCGTACGCGCATTCATTGAATTCATTCACAACTTATTCCGTAGTCTTTACAGCAGGTTTTTAGCGTAAATATACGTCGGATTTTCATAAAACAAGCAGCGTTTTGCAGCTTGTGATCCAGAGAACGCTTTTGTGGAGCTCATGTTTCCTATTTTCCACCGTATGTGCGACTGTGTGTGACTTCGCGTTAGGCCTATCTCTGCTCTCTTCCTCTCTCCCTCTTGCCCAGCGCTCTTCGGAGGGGGAGAGAGAGAGAGAGAGAGCGCGCGCGCGCGCGAGGGGCTGACACGCCGGTGCTGTTCATACGGATCATAGTTGTAACGCGTAATTTTTAATGGTTGCAGGTGCGGGTGCGGGGCGGGGCGGGGCGGGCTGTAAAAATAGAACAACGTTGCGGGGCGGGCCGGGTCGGGTTAGAACCTGCTCCAAATGCGGGACCCGCGGGTTGAAAAAAACCCTGACCCGCGCATCACTACTAACTATCATAGCCACTTTAGCATAGGGACCTCTGGTGCTAACTATCATAGCCACTTTAGCATAGGGACCTCTGGTGCTAACTATCATAGCCACTTTAGCATAGGGACCTCTGGTGCTAACTATCATAGCCACTTTAGCATAGGGACCTCAGGTGCTAACTATCATAGCCACTTTAGCATAGTGACCTCTGGTGCTAACTATCATAGCCACTTTAGCATAGGGACCTCTGATGCTAACTATCATAGCCACTTTAGCATAGAGGCCTCTGATGCTAACTATCGTAGCCACTTTAGCATAGTGACCTCTGGTGCTAACTATCATAGCCACTTTAGCATAGTGACCTCTGGTGCTAACTATCATAGCCACTTTAGCATAGGGACCTCTGATGCTAACTATCATAGCCACTTTAGCATAGTGACCTCTGGTGCTAACTATCATAGCCACTTTAGCATAGGGACCTCTGATGCTAACTATCATAGCCACTTTAGCATAGGGACCTCTGGTGCTAACTATCATAGCCACTTTACCATAGGGACCTCTGATGCTAACTATCATAGCCACTTTAGCATAGGGACCTCTGATGCTAACTATCATAGCCACTCTAGCATAGGGACCTCTGATGCTAACTATCATAGCCACTTTAGCATAGGGACCTCTGGTGCTAACTATCATAGCCACTTTAGCATAGGGACCTCTGATGCTAACTATCATAGCCACTTTAGTATAGGGACCTCTGGTACTAACTATCATAGCCACTTTATCATAGGGACCTCTGGTGCTAACTATCATAGCCACTCTAGCATAGGGACCTCTGATGCTAACTATCATAGCCACTTTAGCATAGGGACCTCTGGTGCTAACTATCATAGCCACTTTAGCATAGGGACCTCTGGTGCTAACTATCATAGCCACTTTAGCATAGGGACCTCTGGTGCTAACTATCATAGCCACTTTAGCATAGGGACCTCTGATGCTAACTATCATAGCCACTTTAGCATAGGGACCTCTGATGCTAACTATCATAGCCACTTTAGCATAGGGACCTCTGGTACTAACTATCATAGCCACTTTAGCATAGGGACCTCAGGTGCTAACTATCATAGCCACTTTAGCATAGGGACCTCTGATGCTAACTATCATAGCCACTCTAGCATAGGGACCTCTGATGCTAACTATCATAGCCACTTTAGCATAGGGACCTCTGGTGCTAACTATCATAGCCACTTTAGCATAGGGACCTCTGATGCTAACTATCATAGCCACTTTAGTATAGGGACCTCTGGTGCTAACTATCATAGCCACTGTAGCATAGGGACCTCTGGTGCTAACTATCATAGCCACTTTAGCATAGGGACCTCATGTGCTAACTATCATAGCCACTTTAGCATAGGGACCTCTGGTGCTAACTATCATAGCCACTTTAGCATAGGGACCTCTGATGCTAACTATCATAGCCACTTTAGCATAGGGACCTCAGGTGCTAACTATCATAGCCACTAAAGCATGGGGACCTCTGATGCTAACTATCATAGCCACTTTAGCATAGGGACCTCTGGTGCTAACTATCATAGCCAATTTAGCATAGGGACCTCTGGTGCTAACTATCATAGCCACTTTAGCATAGGGACCTCTGGTGCTAACTATCATAGCCACTTTAGCATAGGGACCTCTGGTGCTAACTATCATAGCCACTTTAGCATAGGGACCTCTGATGCTAACTATCATAGCCACTTTAGCATAGGGACCTCTGGTGCTAACTATCATAGCCACTTTAGCATAGGGACCTCTGATGCTAACTATCATAGCCACTTTAGCATAGGGACCTCTGGTGCTAACTATCATAACCACTGTAGCATAGGGACATCTGGTGCTAACTATCATAGCCACTTTAGCATAGGGACCTCTGGTGCTAACTATCATAGCCACTTTAGCATAGAGACCTCTGATGCTAACTATCATAGCCACTTTAGCATAGGGACCTCTGGTGCTAACTATCATAGCCACTGTAGCATAGAGACCTCTGGTGCTAACTATCATAGCCACTTTAGCATAGTGACCTCTGGTGCTAACTATCATAGCCACTTTAGCTTAGGGACCTCTGGTGCTAACTATCATAGCCACTTTAGCATAGGGATCACCATGGAACAGTGATTCTAAGGTTCTGGAATGAAGCCTGAGCCGTGTGTGGTTAGTTTCTTTATTAACTCTTTCAGATACAAGTCGCTGCATCGTTACGCACTTTTTTATTTTTTTGCAGATATTTTGAAAAAAGTCTGGAGTTGCTGAAAAAGTCTTGACACAGTGAGCGATCCCAGTTTGTGCTGCGTTTGGTCCCACGAGTTTACGGCAAAAAAACTCCAGGAGAGAAAACGTGGAATGTTCGTAACAAAGAAACGGAAACGTACAAATATCGTAAAAAACAAAACGGTAAATAAAAAGCAGATATAATATACGCTCCGAGCTCCAGAAAGAGCCTCGCGCTGGCAGCTCGCAACGCCGCCAAGGAACGCCGTTCCACCAGACCAGCCGTCAAGCAAAACATCTACAATAGGACCAGGCTTCACATTCACCCCTTAACTCCCACCTGAACCGAGCACTTTTTCTCCAGCTTTATCCCAATCCAAAAGCTTCTGGAAAAAAGGTGTGAAAATAGCGACAAAACTGAGACGAAAACAAGGATGAAAATGTGAAAAAAGTGAGACGGAAAAGTGAGAAAAAATGTACAAAATATGTACAAAAAATGACAAATATGGACCAAAAATTGACAAAAAGGTGAGAAAAAATTGACAAAAAACGGACAAAAAATGGACCAAAAAATGCGAATAATTTGACAAAAAAGTGACAAAAAAATGGACAAAAAAAAAAATCAAAAAATTGGAATGAAAAAGTGACAAAATAGTCAAGAAAATTTGACAAAAATGAGACGACTGCCCAACAAAAAAAGTGATGAAAAAAATTCTGATGATGTGAGGAAAAAGATCAATTTAGTTTTGTAGGTCTTAGCTTTCAAATGAGGTGTTAGGATTTGGGTAAAGCTGAACTGGAGAAAACGCCCTCGGTTCAGGCGGGGGTTAAGAGGTTAAATAAGGAGTCATAATGTCAGTCATAAAGTCATAACGACTGAGGCTAAGCCGGCCGACGCAAACAGTAAAAAACTGTCATTCACAAAGGATTCTGGGAAATGGATGAGCCGTCCCTAAGTTCCTGTAAACGTGACAGGGCTGAGGGCGTGTTCAAAATGGCCGCTTTCATTAAACCCGCTCTGCCTGACGGAGGATAAAGAACATCGGTGAAGTAAAGGCTAGTTTACCTCTTCTCAGTGTCTCGTTTGCCAAAATGAGGAGTAGGAACGATTAAGCTCCTCCCCCTCCCCTCCTGATTGGACTTGACAGGCGGGAAAAAAGAAAAGCTCGTCTCATTGGTCAACACGGGAGGATACTGGACTCTGATTGGTTGCTGGGGAGTTTACAGTAAAATCCACGAATACATTTAGAGAAATCGATTCCAAACTTCTGCTCAAAACTAAGTTAGTTAACGGAGTAAAAACAACAGACACAAATCTCAACGCTGATGTTTTTAACCCCTTAACTCCCACCTGAACCGAGCACATTTTCTCCAGCTTTACCCCAATCCAAAAGCTTCTGGAAAAAAGGTGTGAAAATAGCGACAAAAGTGAGACGAAAAAACAATGATGAAAATGTGAAAAAAGTGAGAAAAAATTTACAAAAAATGGACAAAAAAGTGAGAAAAATATGACGAAAAAGTGAGAAAAAAATGGCCAAAAAGTGATAAGAATTTGACAAAAAAGTGAGAAAAAATTACGAAAAATTGGGAAAAAATGGACGAAAAAGTGAAAAAAAAAGAAAAAAAAAATCTACAAAAAAATGACAAAAATGGACAAAAAATTAACAAAAAAGTGAGACAAATTTGACGAAAAATTGAGAAAAAATGGACGAAAAAGTGAAAAAAAAAGCGACAAAAAAATTGCCCCCCCCAAAAAAAATAGAAAAATTTGACGAAAAAGTGACAAAAAAGTCACGAAAATTTGACAAAAATGAGACGGCTGCCCCAAAAAAAACTCATAAAAGAAGTCTGATGACGTGAGGAAAAAGATCAATTCAGTTTTGTAGGTCTTAGCTTTCAAATGAGGCGATACACTGGCCTACAGGATTTGGGTAAAGCTGAACTGGAGAAAACACTCTCGGTTCAGGCGGGAGTTATTAATGCGACCCATAAACCAGGTCAGAACACACACATGAACCCCCCCTGCTGGCTGGTCTGGTGTAACAGCGCCCCCTGCTGGCTGGTCTGGTGTAACAGCGCCCCCTGCTGGCTGGTCTGGTGTAACAGCGCCCCCCTGCTGGCTGGTCTGGTGTAACAGCGCCCCCTGCTGGTCTGGATCAGGTTGTGCTCAGATTGAACAGTTGTATTTTCTTCACAGGACACGACGACGTCACGAACACTTGCATAAGTCCAGCCCTGGCGATACTGAGGGCCAAATACGAAAATGTACAAAAACAGCTCGATATACGATTCATACAAAAGGTTATACTGGGCGCTCCGCCGCACGGCATTCTGGGACACGCAGTTTGGCACGTCAGTCTTAAAGGTGAGTCTCCCCCCGGCGCCGGCTCCGAATGAAGTCTGTGTGCGGAGGGAGGTAAGTGCTGGGGGCGGGGCGGCGGCGTCTCTGGTGGAGGAGGCAGTTTGAGCTGAGGTAACTCCGGGTCCGGGTCCGGGTCCGGGTCCAGGTCCGGGTCCGAGTCCGGGTCCGGGTCCGGCCTGAACGTGAGGCCGAAAAACTGATCCTACGGCGACTGTGAAAGAGGACGAGCGGCCGTGGCTGGTTCTGGCGTGGAGGAGGAGGATCATCAGGTCTGTGGGTGACCTCCAGAAACCCGAGGAGCGGCTGTAAACACTGACGTGAAAGAGAAGGCGGCGGTTTGACCCTGTTTGCCCTGGAGCCGGGGTGGCCCTCGGCGTGAGCGCCCTGTGACTGCTCCGCCAAGTACCCAACGGCAAGTACCCGACACCGAGTACCCGACAGAGCAGGGGAGAGTGGGGTGAGATGAGCCACTTTTTGCTTTGGTGGTTGTTGTGTAAAAACAGTGTAAAATAGATTTTTAAAAAACTACTATTTACATTTATTTTGGGACGTTTTAGTCGTTTGCATTTTAAGAATCGTCTGGAAAAAATGGTTTTAAAGATGTCGGTCAAAATAAAGTGTCTTGTGGCTCATTTTACCCCCAGGGGAAGCTGAACCTCCAGATTTAAAGGAGAAATTGACACTAAACATAATTATTTTTTTTACATTTCACTGTTTCTCATTAGAAAATGTAGTAAAAAAAAATTATAATTAATATTTTTCTTTTGTCTCTAAAAAACCCCACATAATTTAGTGTAATATTTCAGGTCAATTTACCCCATTATTACTTCTTTGAAAACACCAGGATCGTTGTGTTTATTTAAGAATAAATCTGCCTAAACTTTTAATCTGTTTTACACTGAACAAAACCACCAACACGAGGAAAAAAATATTTACATGTCTCAACCCCACTCTCCCCTACCCGCCACGAGTACCCGCGGCCGAGTACCCGCCACGAGTACCCACGGCCGAGTACCCGCCACGAGTACCCGCGGCCGAGTACCCGCAGCTGAGTACCCGCGGCCGAGTACCCGCCACAGAGAACCTGCTCTTGCCGCCGCTCGTTTGAAAAGTCAGACTGAGTTTAGCTGCTGTCGGAGGCCGGCCTGGTGAGGGGGCGGGGCTTAGCTGCTGTCGGAGGCCGGCCTGGTGAGGGGCGGGGCTTAGCTGCTGTCCCCGCCCCTCTTGTGGATCTGCTCGTGCGCCCGCAGGTGCCCGGACTGGCTGAAGGTCTTGCCGCACTGGGGGCAGGCGTAGGGGCGCTCCCCCGTGTGGATCTGCTGGTGGGCTTTGAGGTGGCCCAGGCGGCCGAAGCTCTTGCCGCACTGCGTGCAGCCGAAGGGCCGCACTCCGGAGTGGATCTTCTCGTGCGTCTTGAGCACGCCGGCGTTGCTGAAGCTCTTGCCGCACTGCGAGCAGGCGAAGGGGCGCTCGCCCGTGTGGATGTGCACGTGGTTGCGGTAGCTGGTCTCCTTGGTGAAGCTCTTGCCGCAGTGCGGGCAGCAGTAGGGGCGCTCCCCGGTGTGGCTCAGCTGGTGGGCCTTCAGCTCCTTGCTCTGGCCGAAGCTCTTGCCGCAGGTGGAGCAGAGGAACGGGCGCTCGCCCGTGTGCAGGCGCTGGTGCGAGCGCAGGTCGTCCGCCTTGGTGAAGCCTTTGGGGCAGTGGGCGCAGACGTACGGCTTCTGCCCCGTGTGGATGAGCTGGTGTCTCTTCAGGTTCCCCGCCTGCCCGAAGCTCTTCCCGCACTGGGTGCAGCAGTACGGCCGCTCGCCCGTGTGGATGCGCTGGTGCGTCTTCAGGTTCCCCAGAGTGCTGAAGTTCTTCCCACACTGAGTGCAGGAGAACGGCTTCTCGCCCTGAGGAGGGACATATATATAAATATAAGTACTTTTATATAACACTTTACTACAAACAACACACAGGAACGGCTTCTCCCCCTTAGGGGGGGAGATATATATATATATATAAATACTTTTATATAACACAGGAGAACAGCTTCTCGCCCTGAAGGGGGAGATACACTGCGTTCCAAATTATTATGCAAATTGGATTTTTGTGTCAAAAAGGTAAAAAAAAATACAATAATAATGAAACTCATGGATGGTATCGTGTCTCAGGCTCTATGAATCACTGACATTAATCTCAGAGACCTGGGATGATCAGTTTTCAGGTTAAGCCCAGTTAAGGGAAAAACTACTGAAAAAGGATGTTCCACTTTATTATGCAGATCATAATTTTTAAGCAATATGGGAAAGAAAAAGGGACTTTCTGCTGATGAAAAGCGTGAAATAGTTGAATGCCTTGGTCTAGGTATGAAAAGCTTCGATATTTCATGAAAGATTAAGCGTAATCATCATACAGATAAGAGATTTGTGGATGATTCTGAGCACACTCCGGTTTGTGCCGATAAAGGCACAATATGGACGGTTTCTGCCAGATAAACACATCAGATTAAGAGAACAGATGCTACAAAGCAGCATACAGGTATTTGAAGCTGCTGGTGCCTCTGGAGTCCCCCAAACATCAAGGTGTAGGACCCTCCAGAGGCTGCAGTTGTGCATAAACCTTCTATCCGGCCTCCCCTAAACGGTTAATTGAAGCTGATGAACAGAAACGGCTGCAGTGGCTCAGAAATACATGAGACTCATTTTCAAACAGTCTTGTTCACTGATGAGGCCGTGTAGCCCTGGATGGTCAGATGGATGGAGTAGTGGATGGTTGGTGAATGACCACCATGTCCCAACAAGGCTGTGACGTCAGTAAGGAGGGGGCGGAGTCATGCTTTGGGCCAGAATCATGGGGAGAGAGCTGGTCAGCCCCATTAGGCCCTTTTAGGCTCCCTGAAGGTGTGAAAATGACCTTTGAAAGATATATGACTGACCACTGTCTTCTATGCTACAAAAAGAAGAGCTGTGTTTTCCCGAACAAAATCCTCTTCATCATGACAACGCACCATGTCCTACTGCAAAGAAAACCTCTGCATCACTGGCTGCTATGGGCATAAAAGGAGAGAAACTCATGATGTGGACCCCCTCCTCCCCTGACCTCAACCCTGTTGAGAACATTTGGAGCCTCAACAAAAAAAACTTCTATGAGGGTGGGAGGCAGTTTTCATCCAAACAGCAGCTCTGGGAGGTTATTCTAACATCCTGCAAACAAATCCAAGCAGAAACTGTCCAAAAACTTACAATTTTAATGGATTTAAGAATTTTAAAGCTTCTTTCACACAAGGGCTCCTATGTTAAAATATAACTTGACCTGTTAATATTTTTTTATATTTTTATATTTTTGATTGAAATAGCTTTTGATTTCAGTAAATATGACCTCCTAATGCTACAAAGACAACAAATGACCATTTTCAGTTAATCACAAGCTTTAAAATGTATTGAAACGATGAGTTGCATAATAATTTGGAACAGTGGGTTTTGAGGTTTTTACTATATTTATTTTTGAAAAAAATACTGTTATCACTAGGAATTTTTTTCCACCACATTTAAATGATCCTCTACCAGTTAAAGACTTAAAAATTATGCTGACTCTCATTTGAGTTGACAATTTAGAAAATCTTAGAAAAATGTCATTTGCATAATAATTTGGAACACAGTGTAAATATAAATACTTTTATATAACACTTTACTACAAACAACACAGGAGAACGGCTTCTCCCCCTGAGGAGGGACATATATACATATATATATATATATATATATAAATACTTTTATATAACACAGGAGAACGGCTTCTCGCCCTGAGGGGGGAGATATACATATATATATAAATACTTTTATATAACACTTTACTACAAACAACACAGGAGAACGGCTTCTCCCCCTGAGGAGGGACATATATACATATATATATATATATATAAATACTTTTATATAACACAGGAGAACGGCTTCTCGCCCTGAGGGGGGAGATATACATATATATAAATACTTTTATATAACACTTTACTACAAACAACACAGGAGAACGGCTTCTCCCCCTGAGGAGGGACATATACATATATATATATATATAAATACTTTTATATATATAACACTTTACTAATGATTATACAAACAACACAGGAGAAAGGGGCCTCTCACCTGTGTGTTTAAAGCTAACAGAGAGCTAACGTAAAGCTAACGGAGAGCTAACGTAAAGCTAACAGAGCTAACTTAAAGCTAACAGAGTGCTAAAGTAAAGCTAACAGAGAGCTAACGTAAAGCTAACAGAGAGCTAACGTAAAGCTAACAGAGAGCTAACATAAAGCTAACAGAGAGCTAACGTAAAGCTAACAGAGTGCTAAAGTAAAGCTAACAGAGAGCTAACGTAAAGCTAACGTAAAGCTAACAGAGAGCTAACAGAGAGCTAACGTAAAGCTAATGGAGAGCTAACGTAAAGCTAACAGAGAGCTAACGTAAAGCTAACAGAGCTAACTTAAAGCTAACAGAGTGCTAAAGTAAAGCTAACAGAGAGCTAACGTAAAGCTAACAGAGAGCTAACGTAAAGCTAACAGAGAGCTAACATAAAGCTAACAGAGAGCTAACGTAAAGCTAACAGAGTGCTAAAGTAAAGCTAACAGAGAGCTAACGTAAAGCTAACAGAGTGCTAAAGTAAAGCTAACAGAGAGCTAACGTAAAGCTAACGTAAAGCTAACAGAGAGCTAACAGAGAGCTAACATAAAGCTAACAGAGTGCTAACGTAAATCTAACAGAGTGCTAACAGAGTGCTAACGTAAAGCTAACAGAGAGCTAACGTAAAGCTAACGTAGAGCTAACAGAGAGCTAACGTAAAGCTAACAGAGAGCTAACAGAGAGTTAACGTAAAGCTAACAGAGAGCTAACGTAAAGCTAACAGAGAGCTAACAGAGAGCTAACGTAAAGCTAACAGAGAGCTAACGTAAAGCTAACAGAGAGTTAACGTAAAGCTAACAGAGAGCTAACGTAGAGCTAACAGAGAGCTAACGTAAAGCTAACGTAAAGCTAACAGAGAGCTAACGTAAAGCTAACAGAGTGCTAACGTAAAGCTAACAGAGAGCTAACGTAAAGCTAACGTAGAGCTAACAGAGAGCTAACGTAAAGCTAACAGAGAGCTAACAGAGAGCTAACAGAGAGCTAACGTAAAGCTAACAGAGAGCTAACAGAGAGCTAACGTAAAGCTAACAGAGTGCTAACGTAAAGCTAACAGAGAGCAAACAGAGAGCTAACGTAAAGCTAACAGAGAGCTAACGTAGAGCTAACAGAGAGCTAACGTAAAGCTAACAGAGAGCTAACGTAAAGCTAACAGAGAGCTAACAGAGAGCTAACGTAAAGCTAACAGAGAGCTAACGTAGAGCTAACAGAGAGCTAACAGAGAGCTAACGTAAAGCTAACAGAGAGCTAACGTTAGGCCTCTCACCTGTGTGTTCGATGTCTCACCTGCATGTTGCGTGGCTTCCTGCTGGAGGCGCTCTTGCGGCCGCTGTTCTCGCCCGCCTCGCTCTTGCCCGGGGGCTGCAGCTCGTACAGTCCGGCCTCGGCGCTGAACTCTGGCTCCGCCTTCAGGCCGTCGAGGAGCAGCGCGTCGGGCCGCAGCTTGTGCAGCTCGGACCGCAGCTCCGCCATGTGGATGGACTCCAGGCTCGGGTCGAAGTCCGAGCGCAGCTCCGTGTAGTAGCACTGGAAGTCCACCTGCTCCGCCTTGATGTAGTCCAGGGAGTCCGACACCTGACCACGAAAAGGGGCGTTACAATTCAGAGTAAATCATCTTTAGTAACGAGGTTTATGTGGTCCAGGGAGTCCCACACCTGACCACGAAAAGGGGCGTTACAATTCAGAGTAAATCATCTTTAGTAACGAGGTTTATGTGGTCCAGGGAGTCCCACACCTGACCACGAAAAGGGGCGTTACAATTCAGAGTAAATCATCTTTAGTAACGAGGTTTATGTGGTCCAGGGAGTCCCACACCTGACCATGAAAAGGGGCGTTACAATTCAGAGTAAATCATCTTTAGTAACGAGGTTTATGTGGTCCAGGGAGTCCCACACCTGACCACGAAAAGGGGCGTTACAATTCAGTGTAAATCATCTTTAGTAACGAGGTTTATGTGGTCCAGGGAGTCCCACACCTGACCACGACATGACCCCGATGACCACAGGGTCCACCTGGAGAGGTCAGCCCAGAGCCTCGGGGAACCGCCCTGTCAGTTTAGCCTCAGAGTAATGACTGCTATCCAGGGCTAGACTGGCCATCGGGAGATCCGGGAGTTTTCCTGGTGGGCCGACGTACTTTTGGGCCGGTCGGGCCGGTCAGATTGAGAGATAAGCCCCGTAATACCTGACACCGGCCCACAATAGCACCAAAAGCTACAAAAGCTATTGGAATCTCTATCATTACATAGATGCAACTACACAATTCCTCCACTAGAGCAGGGGTCGGCGAGTTTGCTCGTTGGAGGTTTTCTTCATCGTCAAAAGACCAAGGGCCGGACCCTCCAATTAAAGCAGATCAGATAAAACCGCTAATGGCAATGGAACAAATAGAAATCCCACTGGAAATCAGATGAATTAACTTTTACTGTACATATTTTTTTCATTTTTCACTTGAAATTGTTCAAAATAATCTAAATTAAGAAAAAACTTGTGCTTGTTCCATTGGCAAGAATAGGTTATATCTGCTCTAAGGCCAGACTAAATCCACTCAAACTTTAGATTTGATCTTTGAATTCAAGTAGATGTAAGTCATTGCTTCCTTTAGATGATTATTCCTTTAGGATTATGGCCTTAAAGGGACTATAGGGAGTTTAAAAATGTTAAAATGATGTATTTTCCTCCCCCTACATGTTCCTCCATGTCCTAATGTGTAGACTGAGCTCAGACCTGTTCACCACAACTGCCTCTAAAATCCTGCACCGTCACTCAAAAAAGTGTCACTTCTGCCCAAACTGCCGTCATGCACGAGCTTAATAGCTTAATATAGAAGGTGCAGTTACACATATGGCCTGAGGTGGCAGTAGTGAGTATAAAATGGCAAACTTGCATCCAGCCCCTTTAAAGGGCGCTCTGCTAAGACATTTTAAGGAAATTGATTATTTTTCACATTTCTAGAGTACTTTAACAGGCATTCGATCTCTGATTTGAGTCATAATATTTCTCAAAATCATCTCGAGGGCCAGAGTTTGATGATGGAGGGCCGGTTTTGGCCCCCGGGCCTGACATTGCCTACCCATGCACTAGAGAGATGTGACGCCTTTTATTCCCCTCTGGTGGCGCTTTCTTCACTCATGGTTCCCAGATAATCTCTATAATGAGCAGTGGGCCTCTGGGACATCACACTCATGCTCAATATAAGAGGAAATAGTTTATTGTAACCTCCTTAATGCAACGCACATTTTAAGATTGTTTAGTAATTTTACAAAAGTTCCATCAAGTTGTAAACGACAAGATTAAAGTGTTGAGTCTCTGAGGCAGAAACAGCAGCAGCTTGTCCTCGAGTCGTAGCTTATACTGTTGTAGTTCAAGCCGAGGGTTGATTGTTTTGCTCATCACCTCCACTATTGTATTGAACATGACAGTTTTTTAGAGGGCCGGTCTTGACCCAAAAGTTCCGGGCCAATTTTTTCCGCCAGTCCAGCCCTGCCGCTATCCGTTAGCGTCATAGGTTAGCCTGTAGATGCACTCACGTTTCACGCAGCTATGATCAAACATGAAAACTACAGTCATCATAAAACATTAGACTGGTTTGTCTCCTCCGCTCTGCGCTCTGTGCTGACTGATGCATTAGCGCCGCCGCTGCTCAAGAAAAGCAAAGGTTCACACGTGGTGATTTACAGCGGTGTAACTTCCACCTGAGTGTCAGCGGTGCCTCTGTCGGTTCGGGGTTCGGGAGTAGCCGGGCCTGCGGGCGACGGTGTCCCAGGCTATACAGCGAAATGTTTAAAATTGTAATATTGCAATGCAGTCGCCCCATAAAGTTTCACTATCCATGAAACTACACACCAAATTTGAGCTCATTTGGGCAACATTTAGAAGTCCCCCAAGGTCACTGAAGTTGTACCATTATAGGTGACACTGGCAGGTCACTATTGTTGGCCAAAATGACCAAAATTGCAGATTTTTGGGCAACAAAATCTAAATAATGGATCGAGCCAGATTAAAATGTATGGTTTTATTTCATGGACATATTAGTAACTAAGATTTTTTTCAGAGGGGATTTTGGACATACTGTTACTGTTAAACTGTTTCAATGAACTAATAACAAGTGAAAAGATCTATAAAAACTCAAACTCTGCCTGTTTTTTTTTGGGTTCAAAGCTGAATAAATCAGCCTTGGAATTAGATATTAAAAAATCCCTCTGAAAAATCCTTCAAAATATTGTTAAGTCCAAGACTGGACAGTTTGAAGTTTGTTGTGCTCGCCCGCTGACCGAGTGGGGCCTTTCTTCATAGCTTTTTTATTTTTGTATTTCTTTGTGCTCTAGTTGCTTTTCCAGCACGTTTTTGTCGCTCTTTTGTTGCTTTTGTCGCTGTTTTGACGCTTGTCTTTCGAGAAGCTTTAAGATGGGGTTAAAGCCAAACTAGAGAAAATGTGCTTGGTTCAGGTGGGGGTTAAGAAGTGAATAATTATAATTATTTAGGAAAAGCTTTTTGCTAGGTTTGATTCGGTTGATCGGTCATCCATGCGACCAGTGGTGTGCACAGACATTTTGAGGGGCAGGTGCTCAACCAAGACAAAAGGGCACAACCCCCCCCCCCCCCCCCCCCCAAAAAAAAAAAAAGACAAAAAAGTGATTTTTCTGTAATTAGTGACACTAACACACCATTGATTAACACAGCAACATAAAATGTCCAACTATGTGGACCTAATAGTAAACTACATAGACTTTAAAGGACTATCACAAGGCTCTGCACTTAAAGGCACACTGCGTAACATTTTGGACTATATTGTTGTGGCAAAACAAAACATGCTCCTAATGACCAGCTCGAACACAGAAAATACTGTTACTGTAGTGTGTAGTAAAAGAATGGATTTGGATGTGAAACTAACCTGTTTAAATCTCAAATTCTACTGCCTTTAGTCACATCTCCATGGAGACGAGCTGGAGACGTGCCCACTCCCAGTAAAGTTTACAGCCATATCTTAGGCGGGGTGAGCCTCATAGATGTTTGTTTGTACAATTCTGAGGTATTTTTCAATGATGAAAATAATGGTCATAAAGTAAATGCTGGTATTTCAATTTTATTTATTGGGTAAAATTCTACACGGTGTGGCTTTAAGTCTAGCACAAATACAAATAAATGATGCAAAGGTACTATAGACTAACCTTAAAACATCTGGTTTGTCAATATCATGACATGGATATTTTAGTCCATGTCAAAAATATCTTAAATAACAATAATCCTGGGCTGTTCCTGTGCTCCTCACACAGAGGCACAGTGTCCAGAACGCAGGCACCTCCTCACCTTCTCTCTCCTCCTCTCCCCTCTGTCTCCTCAGCTCAGTTCACTCTGCTCTGGCCCTGGTCTACGCTCAGCCCTGACTTAGTCTGAATAATACAGCTCATTTTCAGAACATTTTATAGCGCGACAAACAGAACCGCTAAAGTGAGTGACTTCTTACTGCGGACTTTATCCGGACGGTCTCGACACGCGCAGCGCTGACAGTCTCGCCCCGACGGCCCTTTTGTTTCCTTTCCCTTTAATAATCCAGTCATGTCGCGCTGGCTCGTTCATAAAGTTATTGAATTTACTCAGTTTACTTTAGCCCCGCGTCTCACAGTGATGGGCTGTACCATCTTCTCAAACAGGGGGAAACGCGGGGACAGCACAGCTGCCCTTCTGTGATCAGGAGCGTCAGCGCCGCCGCGGCTCGAGAGGCAGAGGAGGAATGAAGCGCGATTTGAAGTTGTTGAACGTTAAAAACTGTATTTTCAGCACATGTTGGCTTAATAGGGCAAATATCTAAGAACAATAAAATAAATAATACTCAATATTGGGGAGAAAAAAAACAGGTCTTGAGAAGGGCACTTAAAGGGCACAGGGCAGAGGGGCAGGTGCTTGAGCACCACCTGGGCTCTATCTGTGCACGTCCCTGCATGCGACACAGTAAACGGAGCTCGCCTTCCATACGGTCCAGATGTTATGAAAGACTTTCTAAAGTGTAACCGTGACGATCTTGCGGACATGTAGTTCAGCTGAAGTGGACTGTTGGGTTTATTGTGAGGCTTGTGAGCAGAGTAAAAGTACTGAGAGCTTTGCATATTGCTGTAAACATAAACATGTTGCTACATGAGCAATAACAATAATACAAGACAGTTTTGAAAAACGCTTGTGTCACCTATATGTCATAATGGTGAATCTTCAGTGACCTTGGGGGACCTCGAAATATGATCTAAATGAGCTGAAATGTTTAAAGTAGTTTCATTGTGTCATAGTGAAAGGTTTTAGGGGGACTGCACTGGCATTTTTGTTCTGGGACACCCTACTGCGGGCGGCTGCTCCACAGTGAGCATGTGCGGGGCTAACCTGGAGCTGGAGGCTCACGGGGAACTGGCATATAGGTATTTACACGCCTCCTATTATTTATTAATACACGCTTCCTTTCTCTGTCAAAAAAGAGCTCCATAGGTCGACGCCCCCACCTGACCGTCCCACCAGCCACGGGTCAATACAGACCACAATGCATTGCAATACGATGAATGAAGATACGGTTACGGTGAAAAGTTGCTAACGTTAGCTGCTGAGCTTTAGCCGTTAAATGATCCATAACTTCCTCTCTTGGACAAAAAGGCAATAATCCATTCATGTAAAATCCGGGGGGACGAGGGAGGACATGATCTCAGGGCCGTGAGGTTTATGTGGTCCAGCCAGTCCCACACCTGACCTTCACATCAATCACAGTCCTAAACGGAGAAGACCTCGCCCGGGCTGAACGATGTGGACAAAACATCATATCTCCAGATTCATGAAGATCTCTTGATATCGATTCGATATAACTATGGGTTAGGTGAAAACCAAGCATTTTTCAGAAACATTAAAACAATAATAAAATGCACCATTTTATTGATGAAAGTCTGTGTGGTTCATTAGGGCTGGGACAAAGTATCGGATCGGACTTGGATCGCAATAATTTGTGCTGCAAGATTTTCAATACTTGTGTTTGGAGGCACTTTTTATCCTACACTGTAACAGTTACAGCATTTAATTAAGTTACTGCACTTTTCAATCGAAACACAGTATATGTCAAGGGGCAGGGCTTAAAGTGTAAACAAATCCTGAGCCTGAACTTTCTGTGGCTCAACCAGGACTTTTATCGATACTCCTTATCGATCCGGTACTTTAACGGTGCTCTTATTGGTACTTTAAAGAAACCGTTTGATAGAGGCTACTGTATATCAGCAATGTAGCCTAGGCCAATATTTTTATTACACTTTTTTATTACACATTTACTCTACATTTGGACCTAATTTATTTCCAGTTTGTGCAAACACTTAATATATGGGAGGTAAAATACAAGTACAGACCAAAATATAAAGTGTAATATTTTTCTAAATAATCTAGTAAGTAAAGGATTAAGTGTCACACATGTTTGTTAATCAGGCTGTTGGTTAGATTTGGCTGGAGCTATTGGGACTGAGCCTAAAGGAAAACTGCTGTAAAATAATGACCTGGAGCCACTTTCAGCTTGTGTCCAGTGGGTCAACACTGGCCGCACTGACACTAGGGCTGAAACAACTAATCGATTAATCGACACCTAATCGATTACTAAAATAGTTGTCAACAATTTCAGTAATCGATGAATCGTTTTCTAGCAAACACAGACTAAAATAGAGCAAAAAAGACATGACAATTATGTATTTTGGATGAAAACCTACTTTGTTTTTAAAGTGAGGGTCTGCAGTGTTTTGTACATTATAAATTTCATAAATATCTGTCTTTGTCTCGTCCAATCAGAAAGCAGAATTAGCACAAAGAGCCTCCTACAAACGTTTACTTTAAGTTTACTCCATCAACATGTCCTCAAGCGGCGCCACTTTAGCTTCATGTGATAAAAAAAAAATGAAGAAATACAATTTCCACGCACCTTTCACAGCCAAGCGATTAATCGATTAATCGTAAAAATAATTGGTAGATTAATCGATTACCAAAATAATCGTTAGTTGCAGCCCTAACTGACACGTGAGCGCGTTCACACCACTGTGTGCGTCGTTTGCGGAACATAGACTCCACTGGAATCGGGTATTTGTGACAGTGCGAGGCTCTGTTCAGTATGAAGGAGCTCGGGGGGGGGGGGGGGTTCACGCAGCGAGTCGTTCCCGTGCACACCTGCCTCACCGCGCGCACGGCTGCAGAAGGAGGCGCGGGGCGGGGCGGGGCAGGTCCGACACCGCGCTCTCCTGCGGGGCACCGGGGATGGACAGATCCGATGCAGGGAATGAATTCATGAGAGCGAGAGAGCCTTTTAGTGCTTATTTTAGCGCGGGTTCTCACAGAAACAGTAAATAAACTCACTGTGGATCAGTCGTAGAACCTGCTGCTCTTCGCTCTTTATCCGATGATTCTCACTGGTCCGGTCATAACTTAACCCATAACAAAAGGCCTGCCTTCACCTTCCATCGCCGCTTCTGTTACGCGTCTAAAGTTGTAAATAAGCCATTAACAGAAGCTCCAGCATCCGCGTGGCAGTTGTTTCGTTTTCAGAGGAATCACGTAACAGCGAGGCTGCGTGTGAGATGCGTTCATGGACCGTAAGAAGTGTGGGAAACGCCAGTTTTTCACAAATGCGCGGAAAAACGGGACAAATAATTAGCAGTCTGATACTTTGCTTGCGCCAGAGGCCGGACCTGCTCTCAAGCCGGAATACTTTAAGCCCTGCATTTGGTTTATAGACTTTGGACAAATGACTTTTCACACATTTGAAGGTAAACTTATCACTTGTTATAATTACTCACCGTATCGCATGGATCGGATCAGCCCGAGTATCACGATCGTCCCAGCCCTAATCGTTTAGAGTTTGCTTTTTTTCTATTTTAATATCTTGTTCAAATCCCGATATGGATACGATACCGATATATCTGCAGGTGGTTACAGACCTGGGAGATGTAGTCGAACTCGGAGCCGCTCTCGTAGTGGCACTTGAAGTCGTGCTGCTCGGACTTGATGTAGTCCAGGCCGCTGATCTCCATGCGGATCTGCTCGTGGGCCAGCTCGGCCGTGGACAGAGGCTGGATCTCCGACAGGTCCACCGTGGAGTCCAGCTCCAGCTCCTCGGGCTCCGTCTTCACGCACGACAGCAGCGCGAGCGAGCTGAGCGTGGGAGAGGGGTCCGACGACAGCAGCGCGTCCAGGGGAGGAGGCCCCGAGAGCAGGTCCACGTCCAGGTCCGCCATCGGCACTCTGGGGGAGAGAGGGGGAGAGTTCAGCCCTGGGTGCCCGTGGAAGGGCGTGGTCACTTGGAGCCATAGGAATACAGAGCCTCTCGAAAGTATTCATACACCTTGAACTGTTACACATTTTGTCATGTTTACAACCCTAAACATAAAGATTTTATTTTGATTTTTTTACTGAACGTTCACACACAAGTAACAGACAACTGTGAAGTGAAAGCAAAATGATACATGATTCTGTTATTTTTCAAAAAAGTGAAAAGTGGGGCGTGCATAAGTATTCATACAGCATGCATTAATACTTTGTGGAACCTCCTTTTGCTGCAATAACAGCAGGTTTGAATCTACAAGATTAGCACATGTAGAGACATTTTAGCCCATTCCTCTTTACAAAACAACTCAAGCTCTGTCACATTAGAAGGAGAGCGTTTGTGAACAGCAGTTTTCAGATTATTCCACAGATTTTCAATGGGATTTAGGTCAGGACTTTGACTGGGCCATTCTAACACATTAATATGTTTGTTTTTGTAGATTTATCTTTGTGTTTAGGGTCATTGTCCTGCTGAAGGTGAATCTCCGCCCCAGCCTCAGTTCTCTTGTGACTCCAGCAGGTTTTCCTCCAAAATGTCTCTGTATTTGGCTCCATCCGTCTTCACAACTATTCTTACAATCTCCCCAGTCCCCGCTGAGGAAAAGCAGCCCCACAGCATGATGCTCCCCCCCGTATATTTGACACTGGGGATGGTGCACTCAGGACGATGAGCAGTGTCAGGTTTGCTCCATAACGTTTGTCTCATCTGACCAAAGCTCCGTCTTCCACATGGAGCTGTGTCCTCCATATGACTTCTTGCAAACTTCAAACAGGATTTCTTATGGCCTCCTTTCATTTTGCTTTCACTTCACAGTTGTCTGTAACTTGTGTGTAAATACTTTCGAGAGGCTCTGTTTACTGGGAGAGGCTAAATGCTAACAACATGTTGTGTGACTGAGCACACACACAAAGACCGGACAGGTACACATCAACTCGTCTAAGCTCAGGTGAGAACAGATCTCAGAGTGGAAAAACACCGGCCTGTCCTTTAAATACAAGTCTCACTAAACCTCCGTTGATATGGACCTGCTGCTTCACCTCCACCATGCGTTTGTAACTCCCGCCTGAACCGAGCACATTTTCTCCAGTTTGGCTTTACCCCAATCCAAAAGCTTCTGGAAAAAAGGTGTGAAAATAGCAACAAAACTGAGACGAAAACAATGATGGAAATGTGACAAAAAAGTGACAAAAAATGTCGAAAAAATGACAAAAACTTTTATAAAAAAAAAGACCAAAAATAATGTTGAAAAAATGACAAAAACTTTTATAAAAAAATGACCAAAAATGTCGAAAAATGTATAAAAAAATGACAAAAAATGACAAAAAAATTATAAAAAATTAAAAAAAAATGACCAAAAAAAATGACCAAAAATTGACAATTTTTTAAATAAAAAAATGACAAAAAAAAATGACAAAAAATAATTGCAAAAAAAGTTACAAAAATGACTTGAACACCAAAAAAAAAAATGCTGGAAAAAAATATCTGATGACGTGAGGAAAAATATCCATTTAGATGAGTTTTGTAGATCTTAGCTTTCAAATGAGGCGTTACACTGGCCTACAGGATTTGGGTAAAGCTGAAGTGGAGAAAACGCTCTCGGTTCAGGCGGGAGTTAAGAGGTTAAGTGTGACGTGACACAATAATAAGCTTCATCCTGGTCCAAAAACACGACTTTATCTGAATCTCCTGCTGAAATAACGGCTGTGACAGAAACTTTGAATCACCTCAAGCATTAAAATAAAACTGGCCACAGCTGGAGGTGATGCTTCTGTGATTCAACTTAAACTCACATATGATATAAAATATTCTAATTCCATCATTTTAAAATCACTATTTCAAAAAGGTATTTTTTTACACATAAAAATAAAAGATAACGCAGGCTGAATACTCAATAAACCCTGAAATAAATCTATAAATGTCCATGTCGAGCCCTTCTCTCGTGATCTCGGTCCCATATTTGAAAATGTTTTTCCCAGATCATTTTAGAATCATTCCTGCCCCGTCTCGGTCAGAAGCCGCAGGAGGATGGGAGGGCATCTGGGCGTACCTGTGAGGGGACGGGGCCTGCAGGTCAAAGGTCAGTCTAATGGTGAGGTCAGCACCAGAGCGGGACCATCCTGAAAGAGAAACACACGGTTTATGTCAGGAAACGGCTCACACAAAGATGAAGAAGACTCCACGGATCCTGATCTCAGTGATTCCTGATCTCAGTGATTCCTGATCTCAGTGATTCCTGATCTCAGTGATTCCTGATCTCAGTGATTCCTGAACAATTGTTGATGTTTAGGTTCTGAGTTGGACGGAATCAAAGCATCAAATCATGCTTTTCTGCACCAAACAGGAATGAACTGAAAGACGTGTCGATTATCGGGACAATGAACTTAAGGGTAATCTTGGCCAGAATATTTGCGATGAACTATATTATTGTGATATTATCGTAATATTATTGTGATATTATCGTAATATTATTGTGATATTATAGAGATATTATCGTGATATTATCGTAATATTATCGTGATATTATTGAGATATTATTGAGATATTGTTGAGGTATTATTGTGATATTTTCGTGATATTATTGAGATATTATCGTGATATTATCGTAATATCGTGATATTATTGAGATATTATTGAGATATTATTGTGATATTTTCGTGATATTATTGAGATATTATCGTGATATTATCGTAATATTATCGTGATATTATTGAGATATTATTGAGATATTATCGTGATATTATCGTAATATCGTGATATTATTGAGATATTATTGAGATATTATTGTGATATTTTCGTGATATTATTGAGATATTATCGTGATATTATCGTAATATTATCATGATATTATTGAGATATTATTGAGATATTGTGATATTATCGTAATATTATCGTGATATTATTGAGATATTATCGTGATTTTATCGTAATATTATCGTGATTTTATTGAGATATTATTGAGATATTATTGTGATATTATCGTAATATTATGTGAAATCATTGAGATATTATTGAGATATTGTGATATTATCGTGATATTATTGAGATATTATCGTGATATTATTGAGATATTATCGTGATATTATCGTGATATTATTGAGATATTGTGATATTATCGTGATATTATTGAGATATTATCGTGATATTATTGAGATATTATTGAGATATTATTGTGATATTATCGTAATATTATGTGATATTATTGAGATATTATTGTGATATTATTGAGATATTATTGTGATATTATCTTAATATTATCGTGATATTATTGAGATATTATTGTGATATTATCGTAATATTATCGTGATATTATTGTCACTGAAGCTGCAGAAACAACAGAAATGATGAGAATTGAGAAATGAAATAATCCTCTTCGTCGTCTGCTGTAAATGTCACACTGAGTGAGACCCAATAAAGTATTTAAACAAATTCACCTCAAACTCAACAGTAAATGATAAATATAGAACAAAAACAGCGGATCTTTCCTTGGCCTCAGTCGAGAGAAAGTGGTTGTTGCTGGTTTCATAAGGCAGCACTATATGAAGCAGAAGAACCACCAAACATTAATGAAGGCTCAGTGGTTTATTATTTCAGAAAAAACTAAACAGTAGATCCGTGTGGAGCAACTGCATTAAGTAATAGACTTTGCTGCCTGGTAAAGATGACAAACGTTGTGAAAGCTTCTGACTCTGCTACGTTGAATCTAAACCCTTCAGCTCAGACTTTCTCCTGAGGGCAGCGGCGCCCCCTGGTGGTTCGTTAGAGGTGGTGGATTCTGCTGTATTTTGACAAACCGGAGCAATATAATAAAATAGATGATATTATGAACCTGTCAGAGGACTTGGTAAATGTTTTTGTATTCTCTTCAACTTTCCTAAATATAAAATGTGTGTGTTCATGCACCAGTGCACCCTGAGTCTATCAAGAGTTTACCGGAGTCTGTGAAAAGGTAAAGTGTAAACAACATTTGTAAAGTGAAAATGTCACAAACTGCAGCTTCACGTCTGGGTCTGTTCTGTGAACTTCAACCTCCTCCTTTTGAGCTCCTTTCCCTGTGAAAACATCTGTTGTCTGTACCTTGTTTGCTGCTCAAATAAACTAATAAAACTAAAAAACTGAAAACTTCATGACAGTTTTTGTTTAACCTCTTACCACCCGCTAAAACCAAATGCATTCTCTCCTCTTTGCCATTGTCGTCACTTTTTATTTCCCTTATGCGTTTTTGTCGCTTTTTTAATGGCACTTTTGTTACTTTATTTTTTTTTTTGATGCATTTTTGTCACATTTTTTGCTGGAGTTTTGCCATTTTTTACTGTATTTTGGTCAATTTTTTCTGATTTTTTGTCATTTTTTGCTGGATTTCTGTTAATTTTTTGCTGGATTTTTGTTATTTTTGTCAATGTACATCCTCATTTTCTTCTCATTTTTTGTCGCCATTTTGAAGAAGCTTTTAGACTTGGAGAATTTGGAGAACAGGAGAAAACATGTTCAGGTGGGAGTTAAGGGGTTAATGTGGATTGTCATCAGATTTTTGCTTTTATTTTTGTTTTGGTACCCATCACCAGCTACATTTAATCTCCTGTTGAAGACACTGCATACCTTTATTTTAAGTATTAATGTTGAGCTACACATTTAGTCCTTTAGTAACAAAGAATTTGTGCCTAATTCAGAGTCGACCTGCCTTTGTGATTTCCTGCTGTGATTTGTTGTGATGGCGAAACAAGGTCATATTCACAGAGGTGGACAATAAAGTTAATCTGAACTATATTTTCTGCTTTCGTCTTTGTACACAACACATCACAACAATTTCATTCTTTGCACATGTTTTGTTTTTTTAACGCACGTCTTACGTCAGAGCCGCTGTAAACAAAGCATTTCTCCTGCTGTGAAAATGCCAGAATCATCATCATCCAGATGCCGTTTCATTTCATGGTCAAACGTGATTCTTTTTAATCTATAATGCCTGATTTACTAGTTCCACCTTCTGGGCCGCACATTAGAGCTTGTTGACCCAGGTCTGCCAGAACGCTGCAGATGTGCCCAGCTGTTTACCTGCCGCTCTTTCAACTTTCTACTACCCCCCCCCGCTCTCACTCCTGACTCCCCGGCAGTGGCAGCCTCTGTCCCCGCCCGCAGCGCCCTCTCCCCGGCACACAGACCCGGGTCCGGCCGCGCACAGGCCTCTCCCGTCGGTACAAAGACGCGGCAGACTGCCATGTCTCTGGGCTCCAGTACCAGCCAGTGGCCATCTTGTTTTACAGATGCTAACGGCCGCTAGCCTCGGCGCTAACGGCCCCGGAGAGCGATGCACGGCGGGCGCGGAGTGTGGGACACCCCGGGGAGCGGTGCTACAGGCGGGTGGGGGGGGGGTTGGGGGCCTGGGTGGGGGCTCACGGAGGAGTTTCATCCCCGCGGAGGAGCGTTATGAGCGGGTTGTTAGCGGCAGAAGAGCGGGGGGGGGAGATGCTAGCGGTGTTAGCGGGGAGCCCGGTGTTAGGGTGAATTGTGCACCCCTTTCAAAGATGAGCGCCGCCGGAGCGAAAACGGACTTTTCTGAAGCAATAATACTTTGTTTTATTGAATTCACTGCTTAAATGCTTCTTAAACTCACACAAAGCCACGAATCCCTCCGTGTAATGACAGAATACACAAGGAAAGTGCCTGGTTATGCGTGAATTCCAATGGGGCACATCTGTCTGAAAATGACCAATTCTGCATCTTCCAAAAACAAAACAAAATGGCCACTAAATCATAGTTTTTCCACGCAGATTATGAAACTTCTGTATTAAAGGTTAAAATAAATGCGGTTTACTGTTCCAGTGCAGGATAATGATATTAACGGGCAGGACTAAAGTATGTTGTTAACATGTCACAGCAATTATCCTTGTAATAAAGCCGTTTAGGGCAGACAGCACAGGAAGTACATTATTATTATATTACTACAAATTAATAAATGCTGCTCGAGGCCACTGCAGGATGACACGCTGGCTTGTTTGTTTGTGTATCTAGTGCATTATTAAAGCCCACGGCCTTATATTTTGGGATTTGATAAAAGTTTCTGCTATAACAGTCTCTCCCCGTCACAGGTTCAGGTGTTGAGTTCTGGGACTGTCCGGACACTGTGGCCCAAACGGACCGGGCACAGCTGCACGTCTGCCCGCGAGCCTCTGCACACATCTGGGGGCTGTGTGAAGCCTCTGCACCTGGACAGAGACGGGGCTCGCTCTCTCCGGACACGAACACACGCGTAACACCTGGACAGCGGCTGCGGGAGCGGCGGCAGAAGCGGCTGCGGCGGCGCTAGCGTTTAGCTCCCGCTGCAGCCCACGGGGAGCAGCGGCCCTTTCAGCCGGCTCCGCAGCGCTGATTCCCGGCCACAGGCTGAACTCAGGGCCCGGGGAGAGGGGAGCGCGGGGGCAGCGCTCTGTAGCATCCGGTGAACGCGCGAGAGAAGCGGAGACGTGGCCCCCGTTAGCTGTGTTTACGTTACCGCGCCTGGAGAAAAGGCGTCGCGTTGATAACGACAGACAGCGGCGGCTCGTGCTCACGGAGACACGGACACCGGGATGTGTTTTTTTACCTGCCGTTCCTCCCGTACATGGCGCCTCGACGCTGCCCTCAGTCCACCGGAGCCGCCACGTCCACCAGCACCGGCCTGCGCGCGCCTCCTCCGCCTCTGCCGCCCGTGCGCTCCGCCTCTGCGCGGAGGGGCCGCTGCAGACCGGAGAGCCGCGCATCCACGCCCGCAGACAGATGGATCTTCACGAGGTTCAGGTAGAACTTCAGTCTGGATCGTTTGTTCAATCAACGTTTAACCCCTTAACTCCCGCCTGAACCGAGCACATTTTCTCCAGCTTTACCCCAATCCAAAAGCTTCTGGAAAAAAGGTGTGAAAATAGCGACAAAAGTGAGACGAAAACAAGGATGAAAATGTGAAAAAAGTGAGAAAAAATGGACGAAAAATGTACAAAAAAATGAAAGAAATGAAAAGAAAGGACAAAAAAGTTAAGAATTTGACAAAAAAAAGTGACTAAAAAGTGACAAAAAAATTAAAAAAAATGGAGAAAAAAATGGACGAAAAAGTGATGAGAATTTGACAAAAAAAATGGAATAATTTGACAAAAAACTTACAAAAAAGCGACAAAAAAGTCACGAAAATTTAACAAAAATTAAATTTTTTGTTAAATTTTTTTTCATTTCAGAAAATGAAAAAAAAAAATCCCTTAGAATTATGTGTGTTATACTGACTGATCGCACCAAGAAAGACCTGAGCCCCCCCTAAGCCCCCCCTGGGACAAGACAGAACCTGGGACAGAGAAAACCAAATGAGGTCATGTATTATGCACAGCACTGGCAGAAAGTGGTGCTTTAATTTTGGCGAAAATTGCCAGATTTGACCCTTAGACCAAGCTCTGTCCCAGGCTCTGTCCCAGGCTCTGTCCCAGGCTCTGTCCCAGGTTCTGTCCCAGGTTCTGTCCCAGGCTCTGTCCCAGGTTCTGTCCCAGGCTCTGTCCCAGGCTCTGTCCCAGGCTCTGTCCCAGGTTCTGTCCCATTTTTGTAACTTTTTTGTCAATTTTTGTCATATTTTTTTGTCATTTTTTTGTCAAATTTTGGACATTTTTTGTCACATTTTTGTAATTCTTTGGTCATTTTTTGGTCAATTTCTTGTGACATTTTTGCCTCTTTTTCATCAATTTTTCGTCACTTTTTTGTCACATTTCCATCATTGTTTTCGTCTCCGTTTTGTTGCTATTCTCTCACCTTTTTTCCAGAAGCTTTTGGATTGGGGTAAAGCCAAACTGGAGAAAACGTGCTCGGTTCAGGCGGGAGTTAAGGGGTTAAACAAACTGAATGATGCTTCAGTTTGCACGTATGGACTGACACAGAAGTGCACTCCGAGAGCATTAAAACAGTTCTGTCTAAGATCAAGTGAAACAGATCAGTTTGACCTTTTCATAATAAAGTCAGAGCTTTGTTTCCTCTGGTCGACAGTTCCTCTCGTGACAAATGCTGAGGATGAACATGAAGAGACTCAGACAAAAGTCACTTTAATACAGTTTATTGATGAAAACGTTTCTGCTTCAGACGCTGGTGATAAAACGTACGACTTGTTTTGTTTTGTGGAGATAGAAAAGGGAAAAGGCGACACTGGGGATCGACCAATGACTAAGAGATCGACCAATGACAACGAGATCGACCAATGACAACGAGATCGACCAATGACTAAGAGATCGACCAACGACAAAGAGATCGACCATTTCCAGTCAAGAAAACCAACACCTTCATAGTCCTGTACTTTCAGACACGACCGTCAGCTCCTGAAGCATCACTGAGAAGATCTGAAGCCCCTGCCTTGACTGGAGTCTTTTTGTCTGTAGTTAAAGTCTGACACTTAAACTGCAGAGTACAGATGAAGACTCTCGAACCTTTATCTGTGTCTGTAGTTAAAGTCTGACACTTAAACTGCAGAGTACAGATGAAGACTCTCGAACCTTTATCTGCGTCTGTAGTTAAAGTCTGACACTCAAACTGCAGAGTACAGATGAAGACTCTCGAACCTTTACCTGCGTCTGTAGTTAAAGTCTGACACTTAAACTGCAGAGTACAGATGAAGACTCTGACTCTTAAACTGCAAAGTACAGATGAAGACTCTCGTGGCTTCAGATCTTCTCACTGATGCTTCAGGAGCTGCACAGTCGTGTCTGAAGCTCCAGGACGATGAATGTGTTGCTTTTCTTGACTGGAAATGTCTGGTCAGTGTCAGCTTTCAGCCTGTGACACCGACAAACCATCTTCCTACTTCCTTCTCCCAAAAGCCCTGGAGAAGAAGCCTTCACTCTCCGTCCTTGTCTGGTTCAAGTCCTTGGTGTCTTTCAGAGACTCGATCTGATGCAAAAGCCTCTCCTTTGCTTCTCTCCACAGTTCTTCCCTCGCCCACAGGTCCAGGTATTTCTCACCAGCCTCTTCCAGCACCGTTTCCAGTTGTTCCTTGGTTTCCGTCATCTCCGATATCTGGTGGAGAGCTTCTGCTTCATCTCTTCCGCCTGCTTCTCCAGTTGCCATGTTTTTTCTCTCTCGGCCGTCAACTTCGCACTGAGGCGAGTCGCCCCATCAGAAAACATTTCCACTCTCCTCTCCAGCTGTTTCTTCTCCTCCTCCAAACGTTCTTGTTGGGCCATCAAAGACTTCTCTCTCTCCCACTGAAACCACCTTATCGTGAGTTCATTCTGTAACTTCCCCCTGAGCTCCAAAACCAGCGCCTCATTGGCTCCACTCGTCTCCTCATTTGCCTCCAGTTCACGTTGTTGCTCTTTCAGATCCTCCACAGTCGTCTTTAGATCTACGTTGTCCTTCTGCTGATCATACAGAAGTGTCTCCATTTCCTGAACCATGTCCCGTTCTTCTTCTAAGGCCTTTTCCATTCGAGCCGCGTCGCCCAGCGCTTTTCCGAGCTGCACTTCAGCTTCGGCGGCTCTCCTTTCAAACTCTTTCCTTTCCTCCTCCAATCTGACCTCGTTCCTCTCGCGTTCCTCCAGTTTTACGCTCAGCGTTTGGAGAGCGTCGTCTTCCCTCTGCTTCATCTCTTCCGCCTGCTCCTCCAGTTGCCATGTCTTTTCTCTTTCGGCCGTCAACTTCGCACTGAGGCGAGTCGCCCCATCAGAAAACATTTCCACTCTCTTCTCCAGCTGTTTCTTCTCCTCCTCCAAACGTTCTTGTTGGGCCATCAAACATTTCTCTCTCTCCGCCTGAAACCACCTTATCGAGAGTTCATTCTTCTGTAACTTCCCCCTGAGCTCCAAAACCAGCGCCTCATTGGCTCCACTCGTCTCCTCATTTTCCTCCAGTTCACGTTGTTGCTCTTTCAGATCCTCCACAGTCGTCTTTAGATCTACGTTGTCCTTCTGCTGATCATACAGAAGTGTCTCCATTTCCTGAACCATGTCCCGTTCTTCTTCTAAGGCCTTTTCCATTCGAGCCACGTCGCCCAGCGCTTTTCCGAGCTGCGCTTCAGCTTCCACGGCTCTCCTTTCAAACTCTTTCCTTTCCTCCTCCAGTCTGACCTCGTTCCTCTCGCGTTCCTGCAGTTTTACGCTCAGCGTTTGGACAATGTTTCTCAATCTTTGGCCTTCTTCTTCCAAAGCGTCGGCTCTTTGACCACAGTGTGAATGTAATCTGTGCACGAGCGCTCTCACCCTCGACATCTCCGTCTCATCCAGCTGCTGTTTCGTGATCAAGTCGAAATCGCCTGTTGCGGCTGCAGTTTCAGACGTAGATGCTTTGTCCTGTTGTCTTCGTGCGGCTTCATCCTTTTGGGTCGACTCTTCCTTCAAAAGAGCCACCGTTTTCTCCAGACTGTCTCGTTCCTCCTCCAGGACAATGAGCTTTTGCTCCAGGGCGTGGCACTTCACCAGGTGCTCCTCAGAGACGCTCGCTCTTTCCTCCAGCCTCTGTCGCTCTTCCCTCCACTCTGCTCTTTCCTTGTTGAAGGTGAGTTTTTCGCTCTGAAGTCGATGGACTAAATATTTAAACTCTTCCTCCACCTCGTGCTCCATATCGTCGATCGTCTGAACCTCCATCTCTTTGGTGCACGGTTTGTCCACGGTTTCCCTTTGAGGACAATCTTCCCGAGCCTCTTCTCGAAGCTCTGTTACCTGACTTTCCAAAAGCTGAAGCTTAGTCTTTAGCTCCTTCTCTCGAGCACTAGACGCTTCATCCTTTTGGGTCGACTCTTCCTTCAGAAGTGCCACAGTTTTCTCAAGACTTTCACGGTCCTTCTCCAGAACAGTAAACTTTTGTGCCATGGCCAAACATTGCTTCAAAGTCTCCTGGTGTTGTTTGAGGTCCTCGCACTCTTTCTGCTCGGATTTCTCCTTTTCGAGTGACCGCTCTTCACGCTCTTTCTCCAGCGCCTCCTCTCTCTCGGCCAGACTCTCCTCGGCTTCTTTCAGCTTGGATTCAGAGACGGCCACTCTCTCCTCCAGCTCCTGTCGCTCTTCCCTCCACTCCGCTCTTTCCTTATTAAAGGTGAGCTGTTCGCTCTGAAGGCTCTGGACTAAATGTTTAAACTCTTCTTGCACGTCCTCCACCTCCTGCTCCATGTCTTTGATCGCCTGAACCTCCGTCTCTTTGGTGCACGGTTTGTCCACGGTTTCTCTTTGAGGACAATCTTTCTGAGCCTCTTCTTGAAGCTCTGTTACCTGACTTTCCAAAAGATGTATTTTCAGCTCCAGCTCCTTCTCGCGAGCACTAAACGCTTCATCCTTTTGGGTCAACACTCGCTTCAGAAGTGCCACAGTTTTATCCAGAGTTTCACAGTCCTTCTCCAGAATAATCAGCTTTTGTCCCATCACCAAACATTGCTCCAAAGTCTCCTGGTGTTCTTTGAGTTCTTCGCACTCTTTCTGCGCGGATTTCTCCTTTTCAAGTAACCACTCTTCACGCTCTTTCTCCAACGCCTCTTCTCTCTTGGCCAAATGCTCCTCCTTCATCTCCAGCTCCTTCTCGAAGTCGTGCTCTTTGCTCTTGTCGGGCGTGAGCTGTTTGTTGGCCTGGCTGTCGTCTGCACAGAGCTCTGACTGAGTCTCTGTCGTGGCTGCAGTTTCAGGCGTCGACAATTCCTCCCATTTTCTTTGCGCGGCTTCATCCTTTTGGGTCAACTCTTCCTTCAGACGTGCCACAGTTTTCTCAAGACTTTCACGGTCCTTCTCCAGAACAGTCACCTTTTCTCCCATGGCCAAACATTGCTTCAGAGTCTCCTGGTATTCTTTGAGGTCCTCGCACTTTTTTTGCATGAACTCCTCCTGTTCGAGTACCCACTCTTCACACAGTTTCTCCATCGCCTCCTCTCTCTCGGCCAGACTCTCCTCGGCTTCTTTCAGCTTGGATTCAGAGACGGCCACTCTCTCCTCCAGCTCCTGTCGCTCTTCCCTCCACTCCGCTCTTTCCTTATTAAAGGTGAGCTGTTCTTCTTGCACGTCCTCCACCTCCTGCTCCATATCGTCGATCGTCTGAACCTCCATCTCTTTGGTGCACGGTTTGTCCACGGTTTCTCTTTGAGGACGATCTTTCTGAGCCTCTTCTTGAAGCTCTGTTACCTGACTTTCCAAAAGCTGAATCTTCATCTCCAGCTCCTCCTCGCGAGCACTAAACCTCGCCCTCTCCTTCTCGAAGTCGTTGCTCTTGTTGGGCGTGAGTCGTGTGTTGGCCTGGCTGTCGTCTGCACAGAGCTCTGACTCAGTCTCTGTCGTGGCTGCAGTTCCAGACGTCGACACTTTCTCCCATTTTCTGAGTAAAGCTTTGAAGGGAGAGTTCGGGGTCGACTCGTTCTTCAAAAGCGTTTTCTCTTGACTTTCTTTCTCCTGAACGCGAACCTTTCCGCCCATCGCCGGGGTCTCCTTCAAACTCTCCTCTTTGAGTTCGTCGCACTCTTTCTGCCTGGATTTCTCCTTTTCCAATGACAGTTCTTCGCGCACTTTCTGTAACTCTTTCTCTCTCGCGGCCAAACTGTCCTCGGCCTCTTTCAGCTTGGATTCAGAGACGGCCACTCTCTCCTCCAGCTCCTGACGCACAGATCGATCTGGGACTCGGCCGGACTGTTCCGTCCATCGTTCGCTCTCAGCGCTGGATTCTTTGACGACCCCTTCACTGGATTTGATTTCCACGCCGTCTCCTCGCTCTGTGTTCTTCTGCTTTTGGTGATTCATAAGCTTTACCTCCAGAAACCTCTCCCGCTCCCTCCACTTGCACTGTCTGACCTCAAACCTCACCAGTTCCTGTTTGCAGTCCTGGAGTCGTGTGGTCAGCGTTTCGATGGAGCCGTTCATGACTCCTCCGTGGAGGTGGGTGGGTTCCTGCTCCCTCTGGTGGACGGTCTGTGACGTCTCCTCTGTGAGCGACTCCGTGGACCGTCCGACGCTTCCCACTGTTTGACGTTTCCCCGCGTTCATCTCGTACGCTGCCGACTCGCTCTCCACAAACGTCTCTTTCTCAAACGTGAACTTTGGCCGAACACCGTCCACTTTGAGATCTTGTTTCTGTAGCTCCTGCATCGTCTGGGACGTCTTTGTCGAGTCTTTCTGCTTCTCGATCAGTCTGAGTCCAGCTCCTGTTCAGAGAAGCTCTGTCTCTCCAGCTGATCTGAATAAACTCTGATATAAGTGCTGTCCGAGAAATCCTCGTCTGTCTGACTCTGAACGCCAGGCTGGGATAGAATGCTGTTGTTTGAACGTCGCCGTGGAAACCTACCACTCTACAGGAAATGAGAAACATGACGTCATCTTCGGAATCGCCCAAATATGGTCATGTTTTAGTCGAGAGGAGGAAACGAGGAAAAACTAAACTTTCTCCCCTTACTCACGAACAAACGCTGAATTATGAACATTTTTTATACTAAAGATACAGAGACAACAGCCCCAAAACACATGCTAACCAGGAAACCACGTTAGCTTCAAGCTATATATGCTAATGTTAGCTTTATGCTACATATGCTAATGTTAGCTTTATGCTACATATGCTAATGTTAGCTTCAAGCTATATATGCTAATGTTAGCTTTATGCTACATATGCTAATGTTAACTTTATGCTACATATGCTAATGCTAGTTTCATGATGCATATGCTAATGCTAGTTTCATGATGCATATGCTAATGTTAGCTTTATTCTACATATGCTAATGTTAGCTTTATGCTACATATGCTAATGTTAGCTTTATGCTACATATGCCAATGTTAGCTTCATGCTACATATTCTAATGTTAGCTTCATGCTACATATGCTAATGTTAGCTTTATGCTACATATGCCAATGTTAGCTTCATGCTACATATGCTAATGTTAGCTTCATGCTACATATGCTAATGCTAGCTTTATGCTACATATGCCAATGTTAGCTTCATGCTACATATTCTAATTTTAGCTTCATGCTACATATGCTAATGTTAGCTTCATGCTACATATGCTAATGTTAGCTTTATGCTACATATGCTAATGTTAGCTTTATGCTACATATTCTAATGTTAGCTTCATGCTACATATGCTAATGCTAGCTTCATGCTACATATTCTAATGTTAGCTTCATGCTACATATGCTAATGCTAGCTTCATGATAAAAATAATGGCAGGACCGGCCTGGACCCAATGTGTGTTTTATAAAGAGCTGCTTGACTACAGCCATATTTGTAAACAAACACTGACAACAAACCCACCATGAACAACCACCCACAACGACAACCACCCCCAACGACAACCACCCCCAGTGACAACCACCCCCAACGACAACCACCCCCAGCGACAACCACCCCCAACAACAACCACCCCCAGTGACAACCACCCCCAGTGACAACCACCCCCAACGACAACCACCCCCAACGACAACCACCCCCAGCGAGTGCCTGATATGACCTTTGGACTGAGCCGTTCTTCTTTATTTGCTGCTTGTTTGTTGTTCACACTACACGCGTGTGTGTTTACATGTGTTAGCGTGACGCTGCAGAGCGCTAACCTGGCTAACGCCGTGCTGCTGTGAGAGCTCCAATCATGTGGAACTGCACATCAGCCTGGAGACCATGGCCCAAATTTTCACATGGATTTGGGAACCAATCACAGAGCGAGGAGGGACGACGAGACGATGACGAGCTGTTCGATAAACGGAAGTTTGTAGTTTATTTACGGATAATAAAAACAAGTTAATTTACAGATCCAACATGACAGCAGCAGACACAAGGGTATTTTTCGATTGAGCTTTAGGCCGTGTTCTAAATAGTTTAACTGAAAGTTTACAGCGGGTACGTCAGACGTGATCGGATACGATGATACGATTGGCTGTGGCCTCGTGCAGACGCATGAGAGACGTTCAGCACAATAAACGATTATGGACGATCGTAAACCACAGCTCTCCTACCAGAAGATGAATTGTCCCCAGACTAATATGACTTGTGATGTTAGTCTGGTGTTAGCCGGGCTCGCAGAGCGAGGGAGTAATGGCACAAACGTCATTAAAGTTTCGACATGAGGAGGATGATCCCATGAAAGTGTGATTTGTTTACGAGAACATGTGGAAAGATGAATAGTTGCCGTGATCTGGCCATAAGAAGTGGCGAGCTGGTAGGACTGTTTTCTACGTACCTACCGTGTCTGCGTAGGTTTCCTCCGGGTACTCCGGTTTCCCCTAAAAACATGTACAATAGGCCAGGATGAATGTGAGTGTTTGAGAGTGCGCATGGGGGACGACGGATGGAAATGAAACCAAGGCTACAGGTGTGGCTTCACTGTAATAAGTGTTTCCTTGAATAAAAGCAATACAATTGAGTTAAGTGGTTCCATTTGCCTTTTTGCTTCACACAGCTTATTTTTACACCTCTTCAGGAGCTAGTTTTGGTCCGGGCATTTGGACGCAAGTTGACACCAGGGGGCGCCCTTCAAACCTTCTCAGTGTAAATGTGAGTTGACTCTCCCCAGAGTGAGACTTTAGGTCAGACATGAGTGACAGTAACAATAGGCTAAATACAGTGAGCTCTTTGTTTCAGTAAAAAGGCTGAGGCCTCATTGCTCTTCAGTCACAGACTGAGAAGTGAAGAAGGAAGTCATGGAGCTTCTGCTTTAGACAGAACTTCAGACTCTGCTGCAGGTAAGAATAAGATGGACATTTAGGTATAAGTAAGTGTGATAAACCTCGTATATGATTAAATTAGTTTATTAATAAAACAAAGCCAGGTCATGTGTATCTGCTGTAGGTCATGTTTGACCCAGTTCCTCTGAGTCGTGGTGCAGCAGGACTGATGTGGACAGATGTTACAGAAGAAGGTTGTGAGGTTCATTTCTTCAACAGTTTCTATAGTAACTATTTTCTCCAAAGTAAAAGTAGATCTACCACAGTCCTGTCCACATCTGTCATGGTCCACATCTGTCATGGTCCACATCTGTCACGGTCCACATCTGTCACGGTCCACCAGGACCCACCACGACTCAGAGGAACTGGGGCAAGAATGAGAGTAAAACAATTTTTTTTTTAAATATTTTTCTTTTTGTAATAATAATTTTCCATACATTATGTTTTTACTGCATATTTGAGTTTCAGAATATGACATGATCCCTACATGCAGCAGAGTCTGAAGTTCTGTCTAAAGCAGAAGCTCCATGACTTCCTTCTTCACTTCTCAGTCTGTGACTGAAGAGCAATGAGGCCTCAGCCTTTTTACTGGAAACAAAGAGCTCACTGTGTTTAGCCTCATGTTACTGTCACTCATGTCTGACCTAAAGTCTCACTCTGAAGAAAGTCCACTCACATTTACACTGAGAAGGTTTGAAGGGCGCCCCCTTGTGTCACCTTGCATCCAAATGCCCGGACCAAAACTAGCTCCTGAAGAGGTGTAGAATAAGTTGTGTGAAAGCAAAAAGGCAAATGGAACCACTTAACTCAATTTTATTGCTTTTATTCAAGGAAACACTTATTACAGTGTTTACATGTATGAGACCCATGTATGTTCATGAACCCCTTAAGTCCCGCCTGAACCGAGCACGTTTTCTCCAGTTTGGCTTTACCCCAATCCAAAAGCTTCTGGAAAAAAGGTGAGAAAATAGCAACAAAACTGAGACGAAAACAATGATGGAAATGTGACAAAAAAGTGAGGAAAACTTGATGAAAAAGTGGCAAAAATGTCACAAGAAATTGACAAAAAATGGACGAAAAAATGACAAAAAAGCTACAAAAATGAGTTGAACAAACCCAACCCAACAAAAAATGATGGAAAACAAATGTGCTGACGTGAGGAAGAAGATCCTCTGGGTTCAGGCGGGAGTTAAGAGGTTAAACAACCAAATAAATAGACCTGTGGGTCACACGGCTGACCTGGGCTGTACATACGGCTCCAAACAGCAGAGGGCGCTGGGCCTACATGTGCTGCGGCTCCGGTCTGCAGCTCCTCCTCCCCCCCCTCCCTTTTCTGAGGTTCGTTTCCATGGGAACGGGGTATGCACTGACGCACGGCTCACGCAGCTGCAGCGTGCGTCTCTTAACCTCTTACCCCCCGCCTAAACCAAATGCATTCTGTCCTCTCTGGCTGTTATATAGGCCTGTGTAGAACCTCATTTGAAAGCTAAGACCCACAAAACTGATCTTTTTCCTCACGTTGTTGCTGTGTTGGGTCACCTTTTTTATGTTTTTTCTTTCTTTTTTTTCCATTTTTGTCACTTTTTTGTTATTTTTTTGTTGAATTTTTGTCATTTTTTTTTTTAATTTTTGTCATTTTTTTGTTGAATTTTTGTTATTTTTTTGTTGAATTTTTGTTATTTTTTTGTTGAATTTTTGTTGAATTTTTGTCATTTTTTTGTCATTTTTTTGTTGAATTTTTGTCATTTTTTTTTTACTTTTTGTCATTTTTTTGTTGAATTTTTGTTGAATTTTTGTCATTTTTTTGTTGAATTTTTGTTGAATTTTTGTCATTTTTTTTTTTATTTTTGTCATTTTTTTGTTGAATTTTTGTTATTTTTTTGTTGAATTTTTGTTGAATTTTTGTCATTTTTTTGTCATTTTTTTGTTGAATTTTTGTCATTTTTTTTTTACTTTTTGTCATTTTTTTGTTGAATTTTTGTTGAATTTTTGTCATTTTTTTGTCATTTTTTTGTTGAATTTTTGTCATTTTTTTTTTACTTTTAGTCATTTTTTTGTTGAATTTTTGTTGAATTTTTGTCATTTTTTTGTTGAATTTTTGTTGAATTTTTGTCATTTTTTTTTTTATTTTTGTCATTTTTTTGTTGAATTTTTGTTATTTTTTTGTTGAATTTTTGTCATTTTTTTTCACTTTTTGTCATTTTTTTGTTGAATTTTTGTCATTTTTTTGTTGATTTTTTGTTGAATTTTTGTTATTTTTTTGTTGAATTTTTGTTATTTTTTTGTTGAATTTTTGTCATTTTTTTGTGGAATTTTTGTCATTTTTTTGTGGAATTTTTGTTGAATTTTTGTCACTTTTTTGTTGTCTGTAGAAATGTAGTGGAAAGTTGAACCGAGGACAGTTTCTCCAGTCTGGCTTTACCCAAATCCCAAAGTTTCTTACGAAAGTGTAGCTACAAAAACAAACAGTATTTTTATGGCAGAAAGTCTTTTGACTGGACAACATCACGCTCATGTTTTTGAACATCGCCTCCACTTTTGGACGCCTTTATGAGAAAATAATGGACATTAGTTTATGTGCGAACAGCAGAGGTGGAAGACTCGAGTCACATGACTTGACTCGGGACTTGACACTGACTTGACCAAAGCTGCAAAAAGACTTGACTTGGGACTTGCTGTTTGTGAGGCGTGAGAGGACACAGAGAGCCCGCCCTGATGTGATGGACAGACTTCTCCTGCTCGCATCATCACAGCAGATCACCATCATGAGGCTTTTCATTATTTCACTACAGGATCAAAGCTGAGGTTTGAGCAGCATCAACATTGTAACATTGAATATGGACATGGCACCATGGTTAGCGCCTGAGCAGAGCCCACAGGCTTCAGTTACTAAAGTAACTGTTTCAGTATTTTACATTTTGTGATAATAAGACTAATGCCTTTACAAGCCTGTATGACCGAGTCTGTCAGAGCGCGTCACTGTCGTCATTATTCATTCACTCATTCAACAAATAAGTTAAGTTACTGCTCACCAGAGCCTGAGGCGACACCACGGCTGGGTCCGAAACGAGATGCCAAAAACGAGAACGAGAACGCCATGATAAGACGCTTCCGAATTGGTCAGTCAGTTAAGAAGGAGTTAGGGAAAGGAGCATTGATGCTAACTATCATAGCCACTTTAGCATAGGGACCTCTGGTGCTAACTATCATAGCCACTTTAGCACAGGGACCTCTGGTGCTAACTATCATAGCCACTTTAGCATAGGGACCTCTGATGCTAACTATCATAGCCACTTTAGCATAGGGACCTCTGGTGCTAACTATCATAGCCACTTTAGCATAGGGACCTCTGATGCTAACTATCATAGCCACTTTAGCACAGGGACCTCTGGTGCTAACTATCATAGCCACTTTAGCATAGGGACCTCTGATGCTAACTATCATAGCCACTTTAGCATAGGGACCTCTGGTGCTAACTATCATAGCCACTTTAGCATAGGGACCTCTGGTGCTAGCTATCATAGCCACTTTAGCATAGGGACCTCTGGTGCTAACTATCATAGCCACTTTAGCATAGGGACCTCTGATGCTAACTATCATAGCCACTTTAGCATAGGGACCTCTGATGCTAACTATCCTAGCCACTTTAGCACAGGGACCTCTGGTGCTAACTATCATAGCCACTTTAGCATAGGGACCTCTGGTGCTAACTATCACAGCCACTTTAGCACAGGGACCTCTGGTGCTAACTATCATAGCCACTTTAGCATAGGGACCTCTGATGCTAACTATCATAGCCACTTTAGCATAGGGACCTCTGATGCTAACTATCATAGCCACTTTAGCATAGTGACCTCTGGTGCTAACTATCATAGCCACTTTAGCATAGTGACCTCTGGTGCTAACTATCATAGCCACTTTCGCATAGGGACCTCTGGTGCTAACTATCATAGCCACTTTAGCATAGGGACCTCTGGTGCTAACTATCATAGCCACTTTCGCATAGGGACCTCTGGTGCTAACTATCATAGCCACTTTAGCATAGGGACCTCTGGTGCTAACTATCATAGCCACTTTAGCATAGGACCTCTGGTGCTAACTATCACAGCCACTTTAGCACAGGGACCTCTGGTGCTAACTATCATAGCCACTTTAGCATAGGGACCTCTGGTGCTAACTATCATAGCCACTTTAGCATAGGGACCTCTGATGCTAACTATCATAGCCACTTTAGCATAGGGACCTCTGATGCTAACTATCATAGCCACTTTAGCATAGGGACCTCTGGTGCTAACTATTCGAACTAGTTCGTAATCTTCACTGTAATCTTCACTTTACTGTGCGGATGCCAAACTACTCCTGGTATTATTACGCCTTACAATATAGTTCCCCCTTTTATCCGCTTAGAAAATCCACATTGTTTAATTGTGTGTAATTATACTTTGTAGTGGAACACTTCACGTAACCATATTTAAATAGGGAAAACGTGGAAGAGCTTGGTAGCTTCTATCTTGACCTGTTTTGGAGCTATAGAGGAGAGAGGGAGAGGCTAAATGCTAACGCCGTCTGCGCTGTGTTTACGTGACTGAAGATCAGACAGGTCCTAAAGAACTCGTCACAGCTCAGGTAAGAACAGATCTCAGTATGTTAAAACGCTGGCCTTTTCCTTTAACCTCAGCCTCACCGGAGCAGCTGAGGAAGAGGAGTTCTGTGTGGATGAAGGGTCGTCTGCTGAGCTGTTTTTTAGTTTAGTTTATTTCAGTATCTTCACACAGACACGATTGACAAAACATGAAAACACTGAAACAAAGAGTGAAAAGGGTTTTGGCTGAAGTGAAACACTGATCTGAAGCCAAACCCTTAATAGTAACTTAAACAGCAGTTTGACCATCTGCAAGATCAGGACAAAATTACATATATACATATATAAGTCACACGTCAAAAACTGTAATGATGATGATTTTTATTTGTTTTTTGGTGAATCAAACATGGCCATGATGCTGATGTTGCTCGACACGTTTGCTTTGATCGTGTAGTAATAAAAATACAAAAGGAAAATGATGACGATGTGCTGTGATAGATCTGGTCTCCTAGCGCTCCGGGTTCTCTCGCGCCCCCTGGTGGCCTGAAACGACACCACGCAAAAGAATTAGGCTTCAGTTTTAACCTCTGACCTCCGCCTGCCATACACACTAACAGGAAAGTCTGGCTGGGCAGGTGAATGACACACGGCCACCAGGGGGAGCTGTGTGATTTCTGACGGATGGAAGGGATCAATGAACTTTAACCTTTACCCACACAAACTAAATATCTCCCGAGTGAACTGTCTGAGAGTGAGAGCGGCTCTGACTCTGGGGAGGAACATCTCATCGTTATGTTGCGCTACACTGACACTGAGCAGCTCTGGAGAAGAAGAGATTCAGATTTAAATGTGCAGTACCTGAACAAACCAGCAGGAGGAGGCTGGAGCCCACAGCGTCCCCGTAGTACAGACAGTCTCTCAGAGCGAAGTCCTTCACACAGTCGGTGGTGACGCCCCAAACTTTCCTCCAGTCAGACCCGTCTCTCGTCTCTGTGGAAACAGCAGAGCCACAGTCCAGGTCCCGGCACAAAATGGCCGCCGCCCCCATGTCCCAGCGGTCAGAGGGGTAAGTCATCACTGGTCTCCACTCTCCTCTGAGCTCCGCCTCCACTGTCCCGTTACAGCGACTGGCCCCTCCCACCAGCCTCAGCGGCTCTGGACACAAACACAGGTGAGCCCCGCCCCCTTACAGACCCCGCCCCTGGCCCCGCCCCTTACCTGCACAGGTGAGGTTGAGAGTGGGGCAGGTCTCTGGGCCGGTCCTGGTCCGGTTACAGTCCATCAGCTTAGACTCGTTGCCCTCGCAGTGGAACGTCTGCCCCAGAGGAGAGAGCGCCCCCTGGAGGAGAGGAGCCCCACAGCCCAGCTCCCTGCACAGCACCTCTGCCCCGCGACGGTCCAAGGCCCCCTCACAGACCCCGGCCCAGGACTGGCCCAAGGACTGGTCCTGGATCTGCAGAGATCCTGAACACAGGCTCCGCCCCCCGACCAGCCGCACCGAGTCTGTGTATGAAGATGAGGTCACAGTGTGAGCCGCTCTGCAGGAAGTCTCTCCTTTATGGACAAAAGTCACTCATGTTTCCTACAGTTTCAGAGTCTCTGATGTGGGTCAGAGCGTCGCCACGGAAACAACAAAGGCAAACACAATAAAAACTATGACTTTAGTTTCTTTAACTTCAGAACTATTTGAAAACTCTTTACTTTGACATTTTAACTGGATTCAAACAGTCTCAGGCTGTATCCGAATGTCCACACTATTCCCTACATAGTGAGTATATAGTGGTCGCATGTTGTAGGGGTGTCCGAATGTCCAGAGAGAAAAAAGTAGTGCACTCGAAATTTCCCACAATGCATCTGGAAAAGTAGTGAGCATCGATGGTCACTAAACGGGTCAATATAGACCACAATGCATTGCGAGAGTCGGAGAAGAGCCTGACAGAGACAGGTCTGTGAACTAAACAACACGACTGAAGTAAATCAGCTGTTTCAGTCGAGTGTTTGTGTTTCTCAGGAATAAACGACCTAAATATAAACGGTTACAGTGACAAGATGCTAACGTTAGCGGCTAACCTTTAGCTTGAGCTGTTAAATGACCGACAGCTTCCTCTGGAATAATCCAAGCCATTCACGTAAAATCCATGTGAAGTAAAAGCGTATCTGACTCGTATTAATCCATAAATATTCCACTGTCTCTGAGTTTGGTTTTTATCACAGAAATACTTTATTCCCGGAGTTTCGCGAACTTTTAGCAGATGTAGTGACTCAATCTGCTGGCGCTTCGGACACCTGGCTCTGACCGACTTCTCTGAGCTGGGAGACTTTTTTTTTTTCTTACTTTTTTTGTGATGAAAGTAACGCCTGTAAAAGTGTCAAAACAGTCGTTCTGTTTCATAAAATAATCGTTTGTAACAATAAATAAATTCATATAAATTTTTTTTTTAAAAACATATCTGCAGCCGCAGCGCGCGTGACGTCACGCACCGCGGAGAAAGTCGTGTCTTGTGTCCGTTCACCAACAAAATCAGTGACTATATAGTGCGGGCCTATGTAGTGAATGAGGGGTTAGGGACTAGGGAGGATATTCGGATACAGCCTCAGTCACACTGTTCCTATAGCGACGATATCGATGTCATTTTGACCTCAGTGACCTCAGTGAAGTGGTTAAAGTCTGAAACAATCTTTTTACTGAAAGTTCTACTCACTTGTACTTTTGAAAGCAGATACTTTTATACTTTTACTTCAGTAAAGTCTTTGCTCTTGTGTCTGTACTTTTATTGAAAATGTTTCAGTCCTCCTTCCTGGTCGCCATGGTCACTGCCCTTTTGGTGATGTCACTGAAAACTCCATCCATTATTTTATTTTCTTCCGCTTTATCCGGGGCCGGGTCACGGGGGCGGCACACACCTCCTCCAGCTGTTCTGACCCTGAGGCCACACCTCCTCCAGCTGTTCTGACCCCGAGGCCACACCTCCTCCAGCTGTTCTGACCCCGAGGCGACACCAGGCCAGCTCGGAGACATAGTCCCACCACCGTGTCCTGGGTCCACGAGGCCTTGTCCCACTAGGACATGGAACACCTCCCGCGGGAGGCGACCAGGAGGTATCCGGAACAGATGCCCGAGCCACCTCAGCTGCTCCATTCGACGTGAAGGAGCAGCGACTCTACTCCGAGCTCCTCCCGGGTAACTGAGCTCCTCACCCCCAGCCACCCTGCGAAGGAAACTCATTTCGGCCGCTTGTATTCGCGATCTCGTCCTTTCGGTCATGACCCAAATGACCATAGGTGAGGGTCACATGACCATAGGTGAGGATCACATGACCATAGGTGAGGATCACATGACCATAGGTGAGGATCACATGACCATAGGTGAGGATCACATGACCATATATTTGCCCCGACTCAGCTCCCTCTTCACCACGACAGACCGATACAGCGACCGCATCACTGCTGACGCCGCACCGATCCGTCTGTCCATCTCACGCTCCATCCGTCCCTCACTGAGAACAAGACCCCGAGATACTTGAACTCCTCCACTCGAGGTAAGGACTCCCCACCGACCTGTAGAGGGGAAGGAGAACCATGGCCTCGGATTTGGAGGTGCTGATCCTCATCCCGGCCGCTTCACACTCGGCTGCAAACCGCCCCAGGGCAGCTGAAGGTCCAACAGAACAACATCATCTGCAAACAGCAGAGATGAGACTCTGAGGCTCCCAAACCGGACGCCCTCCGGCCCCTCCGGCCCCTCCGGCCCCTGGCTGCGCCTAGAAATTCTGTCCATAAAAGTAATGAACAGAACCGGTGACAAAGGGCAGCCCTGAGGAGACCAACACGCACCGGGAACAGGTCTGACTTACTGCCGGCAATGAACCAAGCTCCTGCTGCTCATACAGGGAACGGACAGCCCTTAGCAGAGGGCCCCGGACCCCATACTCCCGGAGCACCCCCCACAGGGCACCACGAGGGCCCCGGACCCCATACTCCCGGAGCACCCCCCACAGGGCACCACGAGGGCCCCGGACCCCATACTCCCGGAGCACCCCCCACAGGGCACCACGAGGGCCCCGGACCCCATACTCCCGGAGCACCCCCCACAGGGCACCACGAGGGACGCGGTCGAACGCTTTCTCCAGATCCACAAACACATGTGGACTGGTTGGGCGAACTCCCACGAACCCTCGAGCACCCGATGAAGGGTATAGAGCTGGTCCAGTGTGCCACGACCAGGACGAAAACCGCATTGTTCCTCCTGGATCCGAGGTTCAACTATCGGCCGGATCCTCCTCTCCAGCACCCTGGAGTAGACCTTACCGGGGAGGCTAAGGAGGGTGATTCCTCTGTAATTGGAACACACCCTCCGATCCCCCTTCTTAAAGAGAGGGACCACCACCCCGGTCTGCCAATCCAGGGGCACTGTCCCCGACCGCCACGCGATGTTGCAGAGACGTGTCAGCCAAGACAGTCCTACAACATCCTTCTCTTTGTGGAACTGTTTTCACATCCAGACTCAGAGCAGAACCACAGTCCAGCTCCTCACACGTTCTGCTCCCAAACCACAGAGGGGCCACCACTGGAACAACCTCAGTCCAGTTCTGCCCCGCCCCCTGCACCTGCAGCCCCGCCCCCTGCACCTGCAGCCGCCCCTGACACTGACTGGTACCACCGACCAACCTCAGACTGAACGACTCTGAAACAACAGTGGTTAGTGTCAGTGACACAGTGGTTAGTGTCAGTGACACAGTGGTTAGAGTCAGTGGCACAGTGGTTAGTGTCAGTGGCACAGTGGTTAGAGTCAGTGACACAGTGGTTAGTGTCAGTGACACAGGGGTTAGAGTCAGTGGCACAGTGGTTAGTGTCAGTGACACAGTGGTTAGTGTCAGTGACACAGTGGTTAGTGTCAGTGACACAGTGGTTAGAGTCAGTGACACAGTGGTTAGAGTCAGTGACACAGGGGTTAGAGTCAGTGGCACAGTGGTTAGTGTCAGTGACACAGTGGTTAGTGTCAGTGACACAGTGGTTAGTGTCAGTGACACAGTGGTTAGAGTCAGTGACACAGTGGTTAGTGTCAGTGACACAGTGGTTAGAGTCAGTGACACAGTGGTTAGTGTCAGTGACACAGTGGTTAGTGTCAGTGACACAGTGGTTAGAGTCAGTGACACAGTGGTTAGTGTCAGTGACACAGTGGTTAGAGTCAGTGACACAGTGGTTAGAGTCAGTGACACAGTGGTTAGTGTCAGTGACACAGTGGTTAGTGTCAGTGACACAGTGGTTAGAGTCAGTGACACAGTGGTTAGAGTCAGTGACACAGTGGTTAGAGTCAGTGACACAGTGGTTAGAGTCAGTGACACAGTGGTTAGTGTCAGTGACACAGTGGTTAGTGTCAGTGACACAGTGGTTAGAGTCAGTGACACAGTGGTTAGAGTCAGTGACACAGTGGTTAGTGTCAGTGACACAGTGGTTAGAGTCAGTGACACAGTGGTTAGAGTCAGTGACACAGTGGTTAGTGTCAGTGACACAGTGGTTAGAGTCAGTGACACAGTGGTTAGAGTCAGTGACACAGTGGTTAGAGTCAGTGACACAGTGGTTAGTGTCAGTGACACAGTGGTTAGAGTCAGTGACACAGTGGTTAGAGTCAGTGACACAGTGGTTAGAGTCAGTGACACAGTGGTTAGAGTCAGTGACACAGTGGTTAGAGTCAGTGACACAGTGGTTAGAGTCAGTGACACAGTGGTTAGAGTCAGTGACACAGTGGTTAGAGTCAGTGACACAGTGGTTAGAGTCAGTGACACAGTGGTTAGAGTCAGTGACACAGTGGTTAGAGTCAGTGACACAGTGGTTAGTGTCAGTGACACAGTGGTTAGAGTCAGTGACACAGTGGTTAGAGTCAGTGACACAGTGGTTAGAGTCAGTGACACAGTGGTTAGTGTCAGTGACACAGTGGTTAGTGTCAGTGACACAGTGGTTAGTGTCAGTGACACAGTGGTTAGAGTCAGTGACACAGTGGTTAGAGTCAGTGACACAGTGGTTAGAGTCAGTGACACAGTGGTTAGAGTCAGTGGCACAGTGGTTAGTCAGTGACACAGTGGTTAGTGTCAGTGACACAGTGGTTAGAGTCAGTGGCACAGTGGTTAGTGTCAGTGACACAGTGGTTAGAGTCAGTGACACAGTGGTTAGTGTCAGTGGCACAGTGGTTAGTCAGTGACACAGTGGTTAGTGTCAGTGACACAGTGGTTAGAGTCAGTGACACAGTGGTTAGTGTCAGTGGCACAGTGGTTAGTCAGTGGCACAGTGGTTAGTGTCAGTGACACAGTGGTTAGTGTCAGTGGCACAGTGGTTAGTCAGTGACACAGTGGTTAGTGTCAGTGACACAGTGGTTAGAGTCAGTGGCACAGTGGTTAGTGTCAGTGACACAGTGGTTAGAGTCAGTGACACAGTGGTTAGTGTCAGTGACACAGTGGTTAGTGTCAGTGACACAGTGGTTAGTGTCAGTGGCACAGTGGTTAGAGTCAGTGGCACAGTGGTTAGTGTCAGTGACACAGTGGTTAGTGTCAGTGACACAGTGGTTAGAGTCAGTGGCACAGTGGTTAGTGTCAGTGGCACAGTGGTTAGTGTCAGTGACACAGTGGTTAGAGTCAGTGACACAGTGGTTAGTGTCAGTGACACAGTGGTTAGAGTCAGTGACACAGTGGTTAGTGTCAGTGACACAGTGGTTAGAGTCAGTGACACAGTGGTTAGTGTCAGTGACACAGTGGTTAGAGTCAGTGGCACAGTGGTTAGTGTCAGTGACACAGTGGTTAGTGTCAGTGACACAGTGGTTAGAGTCAGTGGCACAGTGGTTAGTGTCAGTGGCACAGTGGTTAGTGTCAGTGACACAGTGGTTAGAGTCAGTGACACAGTGGTTAGTGTCAGTGACACAGTGGTTAGAGTCAGTGACACAGTGGTTAGTGTCAGTGACACAGTGGTTAGAGTCAGTGACACAGTGGTTAGTGTCAGTGACACAGTGGTTAGAGTCAGTGACACAGTGGTTAGAGTCAGTGACACAGTGGTTAGAGTCAGTGACACAGTGGTTAGAGTCAGTGACACAGTGGTTAGAGTCAGTGACACAGTGGTTAGTCAGTGACACAGTGGTTAGAGTCAGTGACACAGTGGTTAGAGTCAGTGACACAGTGGTTAGTGTCAGTGACACAGTGGTTAGAGTCAGTGACACAGTGGTTAGAGTCAGTGACACAGTGGTTAGTCAGTGACACAGTGGTTAGAGTCAGTGACACAGTGGTTAGTGTCAGTGACACAGTGGTTAGTGTCAGTGGCACAGTGGTTAGAGTCAGTGACACAGTGGTTAGAGTCAGTGACACAGTGGTTAGAGTCAGTGACACAGTGGTTAGTGTCAGTGACACAGTGGTTAGAGTCAGTGACACAGTGGTTAGTGTCAGTGACACAGTGGTTAGAGTCAGTGACACAGTGGTTAGAGTCAGTGACACAGTGGTTAGAGTCAGTGGTTAGAGTCAGTGACACAGTGGTTAGAGTCAGTGGCACAGTGGTTAGAGTCAGTGACACAGTGGTTAGAGTCAGTGACACAGTGGTTAGAGTCAGTGACACAGTGGTTAGTGTCAGTGACACAGTGGTTAGTGTCAGTGACACAGTGGTTAGAGTCAGTGGTTAGAGTCAGTGACACAGTGGTTAGAGTCAGTGGCACAGTGGTTAGAGTCAGTGACACAGTGGTTAGAGTCAGTGACACAGTGGTTAGAGTCAGTGACACAGTGGTTAGTGTCAGTGACACAGTGGTTAGTGTCAGTGACACAGTGGTTAGAGTCAGTGGCACAGTGGTTAGTGTCAGTGACACAGTGGTTAGAGTCAGTGGCACAGTGGTTAGTCAGTGACACAGTGGTTAGAGTCAGTGGCACAGTGGTTAGTGTCAGTGACACAGTGGTTAGTGTCAGTGACACAGTGGTTAGTGTCAGTGACACAGTGGTTAGAGTCAGTGACACAGTGGTTAGAGTCAGTGACACAGTGGTTAGAGTCAGTGACACAGTGGTTAGGTGGCGTCTGTACCTGAGTTTTCAGCTGCGGCTCCTGAAACAGAAGAGTCGTGTCACAAAATGGCCGTCTTCATCAGTGGGAAAGAAGCGTACGTTCTGTTTGGCTGTTAGAGAGTCGTCTGGTCCGGGAGACTTTTCAGAATCAAACTGACTTTAAACTATAATATATTTATCGGAAACTTGTTTCATGGATCAACAATTAGTTCTGTATCAGTTCACGGTAAATACAAACATTTCGGTCTAAAACAGGCTCAGCTGTAGTTTTGGCCGAAACTGACCACATATTTCTGCTAAAACATTTTAACAAAAAAATATTTTAGTCTAATCTCAACGTCAAATCTTTAACAATTAAATATGCACTGCTTTTGTTGTGTGTTCATTTGTGTCATTAAAATTTAGTTTGGGGCATTAAAAACAGAAATTGACATAAAAATTGAGCCTGCGCAATGTATTTTTCCTATAGCCGTTAGCATTAGCCGTCAAACACGGCAAATTATGAACGAACAGGATGTTTTTAACTGTTCAACCATCCATTTATCGCTCGCCTCGGCTAAACGCTCGCCTCGGCTAAACGCTCGCCTCGGCTAAACGTTCGCCTCGGCTAAACGCTCGCCTCGGCTAAACGCTCGCCTCGGCTAAACACTCGCCTCGGCTAAACGCTCGCCATCGTTACTGCCCTTTAAGTGAAGTCACTATGGTTCAGGTTCTTTGTTCCTGTTTCAGACTCACCTGAACAGTTCAGCTCCAGACTGTGGTCAGAGCGACGAGTGTCCGACTCAAAACAGTCGCTCAGTGAAGAGTCGACACAGCGGCGAGAATAGAGACCAACAGCTTCTCTTTCTGGAACGGTTTTCCTCTTCACGCTCAGAGCAGAACCACAGCCCAGCTCCGCACACGCCCTGTTCCCAAACCACAGAGGAGTGAACCGTGGACTCACGTCAGTCCAGTCCTGCCCCGCCCTCTGCACCTGCAGCCGCCCCTGACACCGACTGGTGCCATTGACCAACCTCAGACTGAACGACTCTGAAACAACAGTGGTTAGAGTCAGTGACACAGTGGTTAGAGTCAGTGACACAGTGGTTAGAGTCAGTGGCACAGTGGTTAGAGTCAGTGACACAGTGGTTAGAGTCAGTGACACAGTGGTTAGAGTCAGTGACACAGTGGTTAGAGTCAGTGGCACAGTGGTTAGAGTCAGTGACACAGTGGTTAGTGTCAGTGACACAGTGGTTAAAGTCAGTGGCACAGTGGTTAGAGTCGGTGACACAGTGGTTAGAGTCAGTGACACAGTGGTTAGAGTCAGTGACACAGTGGTTAGTGTCAGTGACACAGTGGTTAGAGTCAGTGACACAGTGGTTAGTGTCAGTGACACAGTGGTTAGAGTCAGTGACACAGTGGTTAGAGTCAGTGACACAGTGGTTAGTGTCAGTGACACAGTGGTTAGAGTCAGTGACACAGTGGTTAGTGTCAGTGACACAGTGGTTAGAGTCAGTGACACAGTGGTTAGTGTCAGTGACACAGTGGTTAGAGTCAGTGACACAGTGGTTAGAGTCAGTGACACAGTGGTTAGAGTCAGTGACACAGTGGTTAGTGTCAGTGGCACAGTGGTTAGAGTCAGTGACACAGTGGTTAGAGTCAGTGACACAGTGGTTAGTGTCAGTGGCACAGTGGTTAGAGTCAGTGACACAGTGGTTAGTGTCAGTGACACAGTGGTTAGAGTCAGTGACACAGTGGTTAGAGTCAGTGACACAGTGGTTAGAGTCAGTGACACAGTGGTTAGTGTCAGTGACACAGTGGTTAGAGTCAGTGACACAGTGGTTAGAGTCAGTGGCACAGTGGTTAGTCAGTGACACAGTGGTTAGAGTCAGTGACACAGTGGTTAGTGTCAGTGACACAGTGGTTAGAGTCAGTGGCACAGTGGTTAGAGTCAGTGGCACAGTGGTTAGTGTCAGTGACACAGTGGTTAGTGTCAGTGACACAGTGGTTAGAGTCAGTGACACAGTGGTTAGTGTCAGTGACACAGTGGTTAGAGTCAGTGACACAGTGGTTAGAGTCAGTGGCACAGTGGTTAGAGTCAGTGACACAGTGGTTAGAGTCAGTGACACAGTGGTTAGAGTCAGTGACACAGTGGTTAGTGTCAGTGACACAGTGGTTAGAGTCAGTGACACAGTGGTTAGTCAGTGACACAGTGGTTAGAGTCAGTGACACAGTGGTTAGTGTCAGTGACACAGTGGTTAGAGTCAGTGACACAGTGGTTAGAGTCAGTGACACAGTGGTTAGTCAGTGACACAGTGGTTAGTGTCAGTGACACAGTGGTTAGAGTCAGTGACACAGTGGTTAGAGTCAGTGACACAGTGGTTAGTGTCAGTGACACAGTGGTTAGAGTCAGTGACACAGTGGTTAGTGTCAGTGACACAGTGGTTAGTCAGTGACACAGTGGTTAGAGTCAGTGACACAGTGGTTAGAGTCAGTGACACAGTGGTTAGAGTCAGTGACACAGTGGTTAGAGTCAGTGACACAGTGGTTAGTCAGTGACACAGTGGTTAGAGTCAGTGACACAGTGGTTAGAGTCAGTGACACAGTGGTTAGAGTCAGTGACACAGTGGTTAGAGTCAGTGACACAGTGGTTAGAGTCAGTGACACAGTGGTTAGAGTCAGTGACACAGTGGTTAGAGTCAGTGACACAGTGGTTAGAGTCAGTGACACAGTGGTTAGAGTCAGTGGCACAGTGGTTAGAGTCAGTGACACAGTGGTTAGAGTCAGTGACACAGTGGTTAGTGTCAGTGACACAGTGGTTAGAGTCAGTGACACAGTGGTTAGAGTCAGTGGCACAGTGGTTAGAGTCAGTGACACAGTGGTTAGAGTCAGTGACACAGTGGTTAGAGTCAGTGACACAGTGGTTAGTGTCAGTGACACAGTGGTTAGAGTCAGTGACACAGTGGTTAGAGTCAGTGGCACAGTGGTTAGAGTCAGTGACACAGTGGTTAGTCAGTGACACAGTGGTTAGAGTCAGTGACACAGTGGTTAGAGTCAGTGGCACAGTGGTTAGAGTCAGTGACACAGTGGTTAGTGTCAGTGACACAGTGGTTAGAGTCAGTGACACAGTGGTTAGTGTCAGTGACACAGTGGTTAGAGTCAGTGACACAGTGGTTAGAGTCAGTGGCACAGTGGTTAGAGTCAGTGACACAGTGGTTAGAGTCAGTGACACAGTGGTTAGAGTCAGTGACACAGTGGTTAGTGTCAGTGACACAGTGGTTAGAGTCAGTGACACAGTGGTTAGTGTCAGTGACACAGTGGTTAGAGTCAGTGACACAGTGGTTAGAGTCAGTGACACAGTGGTTAGAGTCAGTGACACAGTGGTTAGAGTCAGTGACACAGTGGTTAGAGTCAGTGACACAGTGGTTAGAGTCAGTGACACAGTGGTTAGAGTCAGTGGCACAGTGGTTAGAGTCAGTGACACAGTGGTTAGTGTCAGTGGCACAGTGGTTAGTGTCAGTGACACAGTGGTTAGAGTCAGTGACACAGTGGTTAGAGTCAGTGACACAGTGGTTAGTGTCAGTGACACAGTGGTTAGAGTCTGTGACACAGTGGTTAGAGTCAGTGACACAGTGGTTAGAGTCAGTGGCACAGTGGTTAGAGTCAGTGACACAGTGGTTAGAGTCAGTGACACAGTGGTTAGAGTCAGTGACACAGTGGTTAGAGTCAGTGGCACAGTGGTTAGTGTCAGTGACACAGTGGTTAGTGGGTGCTGTATTTACCTGTCGAGTTCTCGTTCTGAGCCGCGGCTCCTGAAACAGAAGAGTCTTGTCACAAAATGGCTGCTGTTGGTCACATGACAAAGAGCCGTTTTAAAATGGCCGCTCGCCGTAGATAAAAATGGAGAAGCGTCTCAATACTGACGTGTCCGGGAGACTTTTCAGAATCGAACTGACATTAAATGATATATTTATTGGAAAGTTGTTTCTTTGCTCAACATTTTGTTCTGTTTCAGTTCAGGGAAAACTTTGGTCTAAAACATTTTCAGCTTCAGTTTGTTTTTCCATTTTGTCTGATTCTATTTTCTCTGTTTCATGAAATGTTACAAATCTAAAGAAAGTAAACGTGCACTTGTGGTGAAGCGTCTCACCCAGAGGTTTGGGGGCATGTCTGAGGGGTTTGGGGCGTGTCTGAGGGGTGTGGGGGCGTGTCTTAGAGGTTTGGGGCGTGTCTGAGGGGTTTGGGGCGTGTCTGAGGGGTGTGGGGGCGTGTCTTAGAGGTTTGGGGCGTGTCTGAGGGGTTTGGGGGCGTGTCTTAGAGGTTTGGGGGCGTGTCTGAGGGGTTTGGGGGCGTGTCTGAGGGGTTTGGGGGCGTGTCTGAGGGGTTTGGGGCGTGTCTGAGGGGTTTGAGGGCGTGTCTGAGGGGTTTGAGGGCGTGTCTGAGGGGTTTGGGGGCGTGTCTGAGGGGTTTGGGGGCGTGTCTGAGGGGTTTGGGGGCGTGTCTGAGGGGTTTGGGGCGTGTCTGAGGGGTTTGGGGGCGTGTCTGAGGGGTTTGGGGGCGTGTCTGAGGGGTTTGGGGGCGTGTCTGAGGGGTTTGGCACGTGTCTGAGGGGTTTGGGGGCGTGTCTGAGGGGTTTGGGGGCGTGTCTGAGGGGTTTGGGGGCGTGTCTGAGCCCTCGCTGTTCTGTTTGTTCTGTTTTACATTTCAGTGTTTGGACATTAAAGGTAAGTGAGTTTATAACAAGTGTTCCAACATTTTCATCTTGAGTTTTTGTAATTACACCATTTTTAAACATGAATATAATGACAATCAAGTATTAAAGTATTCAAAGTATTCAGAATATACGACTCTAATTAGACAAAGTAACATAACACGTTACAAAATACCTTTGAAGGCAAGTATTCAGTAACTAAATACAATTTCAAAGTATAACAATATAAATATTCTGTTATTGTAAATATCGCTTAAAAGAAACTGATCACTTTTACCAAAATGTTGCCTTCACTGGTTGGTTGGTTTTTATTTAGAATTCATGACCTGCAGTAAAATAACTGCTTGTATTATTTTGATTAAGTTTGTAAAGCTTTGCCAAACACTTCCTTCATCTTAAGGGAAAGGTTCTTTATGTTGTTTTACAGCCTCTAAACATACTCAGGAAGGTCATTACTGCTAATAAATGATGAACAAAGACCGGAACACTTTGTGAGTCTTAGAAATGATAAAATAATGATTTACAGAGACTGTGACAGTGTGACATTCATCACATCACAGTGAGTTATGGCAGAACGTGGCTCTATTACAAAAGGAGAGGATTTTACGATGAAATCCTGATCTGCTGTTACTAAAGCACTTACCGCGGCTGCAGAGGGACCAGGCCATGATGAGGACGAGGAGAGACATGCTTCAAAGTCACCAAAGAGCCACTTCCAGCACTTCAGAGCTTCCTGTTTCACACTTCCTGAAGCTCGTCTGTGGTTTTTCAGCTCAAAACAAGAACTGCTTCAAAGGGGTTGGAGACGATCCTGAGGCAAATGAGAAATGTGACTTTTTGAATAGTGTGTGTGCGACAAACACCCCCTCCTTTCCTGCTTCTTACTCAAACAAACGCCCCCCCGATCCACGTTAATGATCTACTCTTACTAATACAGAAATGTACTTTAGTCCGTTTATACAGTCAAAGCATGTGATAAGCTCTGGCATTACGTCGTTTGTGTATTATGAGCAACACAAAGGTTTGCAGACATTTGTGTTATGACTTTCTGTTCACAAATGTAGCTCGATGTGAAGCAGCAGTAAGTCAGCTGTAATTTTTTTGTCTTTTTGTCAATTTTTTTGTCAATTTTTTGTGATTTTTTTGTGATTTTTTTGTGATTTTTTAGTGATTTTTTGTGATTTTTTGTGATTTTGTGTGATTTTTTTCTTTTGTTTTTCCGTTTTTTGTCTTTTTTTGTCTTTTGTGATTTTTTGTGATTTTTTGTGATTTTTTGTGATTTTTTTGTGATTTTTTGTGATTTTTTGTGATTTTTTGTCTTTTTTTTGTCAAAGTTTTCTCACTTTTTTGTCACATCTTCATTGTTTTCGTCTCAGTTTTGTTGCTATTTTCACACCTTTCTTCCAGAAGCTTTTGGATTGTCCAGTCAACCCAAACGTCATGTGTTTAGCACTTTGATTATCGTTTTGTTTAATGCTTGGTTTACTTTGGGTATTAAGTTATTTGGTCGTACACCAGCGTTTGTTGAATGGCGGCAGGTCGGACCTATGAGTGACATGTAGCTCAGAATCCCCCCCCCCTAAAACGCTGCCAAAAAAAAACGGGTGCCTACAATAAACAGAGAAATAAAACCTACTGGAATCTCCCGGCAAGACTCTCAACGACTTAGAGTCATGTATTGATGCACTTTACGTGTGAGCTGACCTTAAAGCTCCGTTGGACCAGGAAGTGGAGCAATGACACGGTAACCATGGTAACTGTTTTCACGCATAGATTTGTTTATTTGAAAAACGAATATCTGACATTTCTGATACGCATGAACACATCTGGTCCAAAACGACGTCAGAGCGTTCTTCTTCTTCTTCTTCTTCAGGGCGGGCTCTGCGTCTCCCGGCTCTCCGTGTCCTGTCACGCCCCCTGGTGGCCTGGAACGACAGCACATAAAACACTTTAAACAGGATCAGGCTGAGACGTGGACTTGGATCAACTGGTGAAGGACAGAGGAGAGGACGAAGGACCCGGACTGAGCAAGGCCGTGGGAACGCAGGGTGCTGAGGGCGCTACAGCACCCCCTGGTGGATCGTCTATGCATTACAAGCAATACTAACCCCTTAACTCCCGCCTGAACCGGGAGTGTTTTCTCCAGTTCAGCTTTTCCCAAATCCTGTAGGCCATTTTTTTTTTGAGGGGGCTATTCAACAATTTTTTGGAAATTTAATGTCATTTTTTTGGGGTCATTTTTTGTCACATTTTCATCATTTTTTTGTGAATTTTTTTGTGAATTTTTTTGTGATTTTTTTTGTGGGTTTTTTTGTGATTTTTTTGTGATTTTTTGTCATCTCTTTGTCATTTTTTGTCATATTTTGTCATTTTTTGTCATTTTTTGTCATTTTTTGTGATTTTTTGTGATTTTTTTGTGATTTTAGTTTGTGATTTTAGTTTGTTTTATGGTCATTTTTTTGGTCATTTTTTGTCACATTTTCGTCATTTTTTGTCTTTTTTGTGATTTTTAGTGATTTTTTTTTATTTTTTAGTGATTTTTAGTGATTTTTTGTGATTTGTTTGTAATTTTTTTGTGATTTTTTGTCACATTTTCGTCATTTTTTTGTGATTTTTTTTGGTCATTTTTTTGGTCATTTTTTGTCACATTTTCGTCATTTTTTTGTCTTTTTTTGTGATTTTTTGTGATTTTTTAGTGATTTTTTGTGATTTTTTGTGATTTTTTGTGTTTTTTTTTGTTTGTTTTTTTGTCTTTTTTGTCATTTTTTTTCACATTTTCGTCATTTTTTCGTCATTTTTTTTGTCTTTTTTAGTGATTTTTTAGTGATTTTTTGTGATTTTTTTGTGATTTTTTTGTGATTTTTTTGTGATTCTTTTGTGATTTTTTAGTGGTTTTTTTGGGGGGGTTTTGTCATTTTTTGTCATTTTTTGTCATTTTTAGTGATTTTTTTGTGATTTTTGTGATTTTTTGGTCATTTTTTGGTCATTTTTTGTCATTTTTTGTCTTTTTTTAGTGATTTTGTAGTGATTTTTAGCGATTATTTAGTGATTTTTTTTTTTTGTGTGATTTTTTGTGATTTTTTGTGATTTTTTGTGATTTTTTGTGATTTTTTTTGGTAATTTTTTTGGTAATTTTTTTGGGTCATTTTTTGTAACATTTTCGTCATTTTTTGTGATTTTTTGTCTTTTTTGTGTGATTTTTTTTTCATTTTTTGTGATTTTTTAATTTATTTTTTGTCATTTTTTGTCATTTTTTGTCAATGTTTTCTCACTTTTTTGTCACATTTCCATAATTGTTTTCGTCTCAGTTCTGTCGCTAATTTCACACCTTTTTTCCCGAAGCTTTTGGATTGGGGTAAAGCCAAACTGGAGAAAATGTGCTCGGTTCAGGTGGGAGTTAAGGGGTTAAATAAATAGGAAATAAGCAAAGAAATAGCGTTTTGGGGGGCAATCTTGTCTCTCAGCACCCCCTAGCCAAAGTATCTTCCCACGGCCCTGGGACTGAGCGTGTGCTTCTGGAACACTGAGATCCTTCCTGTTGAGGAGCAGATGATCCTCTGAAGAAGAAGAACTTCCACACATTTCTGTTTAAATCACTGATCCATGATGCTCAGTGTTGGAGGTGCAGAATCGTCTCTGAGGTCACATTTTGAGCAGCTCTGGAGAAGAAGAGATTCGGGTTTAAATGTGCAGTACCTGAACAAACCACCAGGAGGCTGGAAACACCTGAGTCCCCCCCGAGGAAACAGTCTCTCACAGCAGAGCTCTTCTTCACACAGTCGGTGGTGACGCCCCACACTTTCCTCCTGTCAGACCCTCGTCTCTGTTCTGTGGAAACAGCAGAGCCACAGTCCAGGCCCCGACACAAAATGGCCGCCGCCTCCAGGTCCCAGGGGTCATAGGGCACCACTGGTCTCCACTGTCCGCTGAGCTCCGCCTCCACTGTCCCGTTACAGCGGCTGGCCCCTCCCACCAGCCTCAGCGGGTCTGGACACAAACACAGGTGAGCCCCGCCCCCTTACAGACCCCGCCTCTGGCCCCGCCCCTTTACCTGCACAGGTGAGGGTGAGAGTGGGGCAGGTCTCTGGGCCGGTCCTGGTCCGGTTACAGTCCATCAGCTTAGACTCGTGGCCCTCACAGTGGAACGTCTGCCCCAGAGGAGAGAGCGCCCCCTGGAGGAGAGGAGCCCCACAGCCCAGCTCCCTGCACAGCACCTCTGCCCCGCGACGGTCCAAGGCCCCCTCACAGACCCCGGCCCAGGACTGGCCCAAGGACTGGTCCTGGATCTGCAGAGATCCTGAACACAGGCTCCGCCCCCCGACCAGCCGCACCGAGTCTGTGTATGAAGATGAGGTCACAGTCTGAAGGGATATTTCAGGATTTTTGACATAGGGCCCAGGAGATGTTTTCTTTTGTAATTCATGCAGTTCTTATGTTTGAAGAGTTACGTGGCGCTAGGCTAGTGCTAGGCTAGCGCATGTCTATGGTATCAGCTAGCCTGCATTAAAAACAGTGTGACCCGCTCCACAGTATAACACCAGACTAACCATGTAAATGTCTGTTTGGAATATAACTGACCTGCATCACATGAATGATCGCATTTTGAGGGACTATTTTCTCTCAGATCACTCCGCCGCCGCGTAGCTCATACAACCACGAGGCTGATGCTGCTCAAATATAAGGTCTTTTAAATGATTCTATGGACACAGACGTGTATATGGTTAGTCTGGTGTTATACTGTGGAGCGGGTCACACTGTTTTTAATGCAGGCTAACTGATACCATAGACATGCACTAGCCTTGCACTAGCCTAGCGCCACGGAACTCTTCAAATATAAGAACTGCATGAATTACAAAAAAAAATATCTCCAGAAATGAACAACACTCTGGATAACGAGGAAATGAGGCCCAATGTCAGAAATCCTGAAATCCCTTTTACCTTTGTTTTTCCGTGCGTTTCTGATTTCAAGGTGGATGTATCTTTATTTTTCTCATTTTTATGTTCTGGGTTTTGAAGCTACATTAGCATATGCACCTCTGTATTTTCCTGTTTGTTTATTTAACCTCTTAACTCCCGCCTGAACCGAGAGGATCTTTTTCCTCACGTCATCACATTTTTTTTCCATCATTTTTTTGTTGGGTTTTCAACTCAATTATGTTACTTTTTTGTCATTTTTTTGTCATTTTTTTGTCATTTTTTTGTCAATTTTTTTAATCAATTTTTTTTAATTTTTTTGTCACATTTTTGTCATTTTTTGTCAAATTTTTAATCACATTTTTTGTCAATTTTTTGTCAATTTTTTTAATCAAATTTGTGTCACATTTTTGTAATTTTTTTGTCACATTTTTATCCCATTTTGTAATTTTTTTAATCAATCTTTGTCATTTTTTTGTCAATTTTTAATTAAATCTTTGTAATTTTTTTGTCACATTTTTGTCAATTTTTTTGTCCATTTTTTAAATCAATTTTTTAAATCAATTTTTCGTCACCTTTTTGTCACATTTCCATCATTGTTTTCGTCTCAGTTTTGTTGCTATTTTCTCACCTTTTTTCCAGAAGCTTTTGGATTGGGGTAAAGCCAAACTGGAGAAAATGCTCTCGGTTCAGGCGGGAGGTAAGGGGTTAAACCTCATTATCTTTTGGCTTTGTGATTTCTATATATCCCGGTTTCTTCCTTTTTTAGTAATAATTTCTCACCATTCTTTCTTTCTTTCTGTTTATTGTTTCAGACCACACATTCACACACACATTTAACCCCATTTAACCAAACAATATCAATAATCCTTTGTAGAGACACCGTACTGTCCCCTCGCTCAACCAGTCAAATAACCACAGAGGGCCGTCCACAGTGCCTCCACTTCAAACAGGATCATCAAAAATGACCAAAAAAAATGACAAAAATGTGACAAAAAATGACAAAAAAATGGACAAAAAAATGACAAAAATGTGACAAAAAATGACCAAAAAAAATGACAAAAAAATGACAAAAAATGACCAAAAAATGACAAAAAATGACCAAAAAAATGACAAAAAATGACAAAAAATGACCAAAAAAAATGACAAAAAATGACAAAAATGTGACAAAAAATGACCAAAAAAAATGACAAAAAATGACAAAAAATGACAAAAAATGACAAAAAAATGACAAAAAATGACAAAAAAATGACAAAAAATGACCAAAAAAATGACAAAAAATGACCAAAAAAAATGACAAAAAATGACAAAAATGTGACAAAAAATGACCAAAAAAAATGACAAAAAATGACAAAAAATGACAAAAAAATGACCAAAAAAATGACAAAAAAATGACAAAAAAATGACAAAAATGTGACAAAAAATGACCAAAAAAAATGACAAAAATGTGACAAAAAATGACCAAAAAAAATGACAAAAAAATGACAAAAAATGACAAAAAATGACAAAAAAATGACAAAAAAATGACAAAAAAATGACAAAAAATGACCAAAAAATGACAAAAAAATGACAAAAAAATTACAAAAAATGTGACAAAAAATTGACTTTTTTTTTTTAAATGAAAAAATTGACAAAAAATTGACAATTAAAAAAAAAAAAAAATGAAATAATAAAAAAAAAAGATGAAAAAATGTGACAAAAAAGATGATTTTTTTTTTTGGACAAAAAATAAATAAAATAAAAAATGTGACAAAAAATGAAAAAAGAAATGAAAAAAAATTGACAAAAAATTGACAAAAATGTGACAAAACATGACAAAAAATGACAATAAAGTGACAAAAATGAGTTGAATACCCAACAAAACAAAAAATCAAAGAATCATTAAAGCCGCTCTCTGCGATAAAGGGCCTCGCCCCTCCCTCCCCTCAGCCCCTCCCTCCCCTCAGCCCCACACCCAGCTTGTGCCCCTGTCCCTGTTGAAGGTCCTTGCTCAAAGTCCGGATTCCAATTATGGAAAGAGATCTGCCTTTACTTTTGAAAGTACTTTTATACTTTTACTGCAGTAAAGTCTTTGCTCCTGTGTGTGTTCTTTCATTGAAACTGTTTGAGTCGTTCTTCCATGACTGAGAACAGCATGATTAGATGATTAGAGCACGATTGTTTCTGATGGTGGTGTTTCAGACTCACCTGAACAGTTGAGCTCCAGACTGAGGTCAGAGCGACGAGTGACGGAGTCGAAACAGTCGCTCAGGGAAGAGTCGACGCAGCGGCGAAAGTCCAGGAAAACGCTGGATCTGAAGGAAACTGATTTCCTCTCCAGACTCAGAGCAGGACCACAGTCCAGCTCCAAACACGCCCTGTGTCCAAACACCTGAGGGAAGAACTGAGGACTCACGTCAGTCCAGTCCTGCCCCGCCCCCTGCAGCTGCAGCCCCGCCCCCTGCAGCTGCAGCCCCGCCCTCTGCACCTGCAGCCCCGCCCCCTGCACCTGCAGCCCCGCCCCCTGCACCTGCAGCCCCGCCCCCTGCAGCTGCAGCCGCCCCTGACACCGACTGTTCCCATCGACCAACCTCAGCCACGGCTCTGAAACAACAGTGGCACAGTGGTTAGTGAGCAGAGGCGAAGCACCACAGTTTGGGCCCTGGGTACAAACCCCCCCCCCCCCCCCCATATGAAACTCACATTTCATATTCTATGTTCTTTGACCACATGACAGTGATAACAGTGGTTTAGTGGTTTAACAGTGCAGTTCATTTATTTTCTATTATAACTTTATTATATTTACATTAACTAAGTGAAAAATGGGTCGGCCAAAAAAGTGCTTCATTTACAAACACATCCAATACGATGTGCTGAGGTCATGGTTTGTTTGTTTGTTTGTTTCAAGTCAATGTTTGACTTGAAATTGCCTCTGATTTGGCTTCAGTTACAGAAACTGAATAACCTTTAATGTTGTAATGACAGATATTTAGATTAGGGGGAATATTCTACTTTCATTGGGCCCATTATCAGATCTCATTAAACAGGACGACTGCACCAGGACATGGGATGTTTGTGCTGAGAATAACACATGTGACTTTAAAATAGGCTTTAAAATGCTGTTTTACACAAAATGATGATACTATGACGTCTCTGTGGCCACAGGCCTGAACACAAAACTCAAGGGCTTCAGTCTGATTTAGTCTCTCACATCTGAAGCCTTTAAGTGTGTTGTCAGTAAATTGTTGTTCTATAAAGTTACGTTGGAATCGACTAAACGGCTCGAGCTCCACCTTTAACTAGAACCAGGTTGACTCGTCTCCAAAGCTGCTCATTTAAAATGTGAGAATCCAAATGCGCGCGGCTAATTAGCATCATTAAATCGGTGAAAATAGCGTGCGCGACCTGTGGCTTTGTCCCTGTGTTGGCCTGAGGCTCAATTATAATAAACATGAGGAAAGAGAAACTTTAGAGGTTAAAACGAGAGAGAAGGAGCTCTGTCTCTGACTCTGACTCAGACTCAGACTCAGACTCAGACTCAGACTCAGACTCAGACTCTGACTCTGACTCAGACTCTGACTCTGACTCTGACTCAGCTCAGGCAGAGGCAGGACTCGCCTCATGTTTAAGTGTCATGTATGACAGAAAGTTTCCTCTCAGCTCCGCTAGAACAGGCTAGAGTTAAATAAAAGCACATGAGAGCGAGGCCAGAGCTCTGAGTCATTACATCACAGAGTCACCTCATCAGAGTCAGTGCTGAGCTGAAGCTGGTGCTGAACACGTGTGTGGCTGAACCATGTGGCTCATGTTTAAAGCTGTGTTTCAGGGCCTGAGAAATTATCCATCATTATTGTTTGTGCAAACTTCTGTGTAGAAACCACTGTATTTCAGCCGGTTGTTCAGTTCTTATAGTATCAATAATGAGGAAACTTAGAAAGTACAATACAGAACGCTTTGTGCAGCATCCTGAGGCCCCTCCCCTGCTCTGGGCCCCGGGTACTCAGCACCCTTTACCCCCCCAGTCCGCCGCCCCTGTTAGCGAGTGCTGTATTTACCTGTCGAGTTCTCCTTCTGAGCCGCGGCTCCTGAAACAGAAGAGTCGTGTCACCATTGGCTGCCGTGGGTCACATGACACAGAGCCGTTTTAAAATGGCCGCTCGCGTCTCAACACTGACGTGTCCTCACAGGTTCGTGTCTCTGTTCGAACATAAACTAAAGACGATGTTCAAAAACATGAGCGAGATGTTCAGTCACATCAGACTCTGTCCATCATCAGCTTCAGTCAGTTACACACATGTTTAAACATAAATATACCGACAATCAAGTATTAAAGTATTCAAAGTATTCAGAATATACGACTCTGATTAGACAAAGTAACACAACATGTTACAAAATACCTTTGAAGGGAAGCATTCAGTAACTAAATACAATTTCAAACACTATCAATATTCTGTTATTGTAAATATCGCTTAAAAGAAACTGATCACTTTTACCAAAATGTTGCCTTCACTGGTTGGTTTGTTTTTATTTAGAATTCATGACCTGCAGTAAAATAACTGCTTGTATTATTTTGATTAAGTTTGTGAAGCTTTTAAACACTTCCTTCATCTTAAGGGAAAGGTTCTTTATGTTGTTTTACAGCCTCTAAACATATTCAGGAAGGTCATTACTGCTAATAAATGATGAACAAAGACCGGAACACTTTGTGAGTCTTAGAAATGATAAAATAATGATTTACAGAGACTGTGACAGTGTGACATTCATCACATCACAGTGAGTTATGGCAGAACGTGGCTCTATTACAAAAGGAGAGGATTTTACGATGAAATCCTGATCTGCTGTTACTAAAGCACTTACCGCGGCTGCAGAGGGACCAGGCCATGATGAGGACGAGGAGAGACATGCTTCAAAGTCACCAAAGAGCCACTTCCAGCACTTCAGAGCTTCCTGTTTCACACTTCCTGAAGCTCGTCTGTGGTTTTTCAGCTCAAAACAAGAACTGCTTCAAAGGGGTTGGAGACGATCCTGAGGCAAATGAGAAATGTGACTTTTTGAATAGTGTGTGTGCGACAAACACCCCCTCCTTTCCTGCTTCTTACTCAAACAAACGCCCCCTGATCCACGTTAATGATCTACTCTTACTAATACAGAAATGAACTTTAGTCCGTTTATACAGTCAAAGCATGTGATAAGCTCTGGCATTACGTCGTTTTTGTATTATGAGCAACACAAAGGTTTGCAGACATTTGTGTTATGACTTTCTGTTCACAAATGTAGCTCGGTGTGAAGCAGCAGTAAGTCAGCTGTGTCCACGTGACGTCACAACATGGTAAAGAGCCGATAGTTTAACTTGAGAACTGTCCATGATGGTCACAGGCCAAAGGTTTGTTTGTCTTAGTTTTTACCTCAGTCCTACTGGGAGAATCCACAAAACTGTATCACAGTTTACTGTCTTCTCTGTTCGCACATAAACTAATGTCCATTATTTTCTCATAAAGGCGTCCAAAAGTGCAGACGATATTCAGAAACATGAGCGTGATGTTGTCCAGTCAAAAGACTTTCCGCCATAAAAATACTGTTTGTTTTTGTAGCTACAGTTTTCTAAGAAACTTTGGGATTTGGGATTTGGATTTTGTGATTTTTTTGTGATTTTTTGTGATTTTTTTGTGATTTTTTGTGATTTTTTGTGATTTTTTTGTGATTTTTTTGTGATTTTTTTGTGATTTTTTGTGTGATTTTTTGTGATTTTTTTGTGATTTTTTGTGATTTTTTGGTGATTTTTTTGTGATTTTTTGTGATTTTTTTGTGATTTTCTGTGATTTTTTGTGATTTTTTGTGATATTTTTTTTGTTTTTGTCTTTTTTTGTCTTTTTTTGTCTTTTTTTGTCTTTTTTGTCCATTTTTTGTGATTTTTGATGATTTTTTTGTGATTTTTTTGTGATTTTTTTGTGATTTTTTTGTGATTTTTGTGATTTTTTTTGTCCATTTTATTCAATTTTTTGTCTTTTTTTGTCAATTTTTTGTGATATTTGATGATTTTTTTGTGATTTTTTTGTGATTTTTTGTGATTTTTTTTTATTTTATTTGTCAATTTTATTCAATTTTTTGTATTTTTTTTGTCTTTTTTGTCCATTTTTTGTGATTTTTTTTTGTGATTTTTTGTGATTTTTTTGTGATTTTTTTGTGATTTTTTGTGATTTTTTGTGATTTTTTGTGATTTTTTGTGATTTTTTTTGTCAATTTTATTCAATTTTTTGTCTTTTTTTTGTCTTTTTTGTCCATTTTTTTGTCCATTTTTTTGTCCATTTTTTGTGATTTTTTTGTGATTTTTTGTGATTTTTTTGTGATTTTTTTGTGATTTTTTGTCCATTTTTTGTCATTTTTTAGTCCATTTTTTGTCATTTTTTGTCAAAGTTTTCTCACTTTTTTGTCACATCTTCATTGTTTTTGTCTCAGTTTTGTTGCTATTTTCACACCTTTCTTCCAGAAGCTTTTGGATTGTCCAGTCAAAAGACTTTCCGCCAGAAAAATACTGTTTGTTATTTTTTGTAGCTACACTTTAATAAGAAACTTTGGGATTTGGGTAAAGCCAAACTGAAAAGCCACTACATTTCTACAAACTGAACGACAGTGAACCTTTGGATCCTTGGACGTCCTCATTAGAATCATTGACGGATTATTTGATCGTTTGTGTCAAAAGTTGGGCGCATTTTCTTCTAAATAAGAATCGATTTTGGATTTAAGATAAAGTTCATAATTGTAATTTTAATAAATGTAATTTCAAGTTAAAGTTAAAGTTTAAGTTTAATGGTTTTGTAAAGCCCAATATCACAACAGAAGTCGCCTCACGGCTGCACCGAACATTAAGGCAATAAAACAGAGCAATAATGGAATGGATGGAAATGAGCCTTGAGCTAAATCTGGCATATTTACAGCACTAGTTGTCTGTTCATTAATCTGCACTGTCCCATTCAAATACTTTAAGTTTGAGTTTAAGTTTAAGTTTAAGTTTGCTGCCGACGCTCATTGGACATTATATTTGCCTGGATTCACCTGAACTTTAAAGTGTCATATTTATTGCTGTTTTATTGCCTTAATGTTCGGTGCAGCCGTGAGGCGACTTCTGTTGTAATATTGGGCTTTACAAAACCATTAAATTTTAACTTAAATAAATGAAATGAAATGAAAGCTACATTTAATACGTGGATTAACAATAGCAACAGAGAGAGCTAAAGTTCTAACTTGCTCATAACGAGCGTCAACACAGAAAACACTCACCGGAAGTGACGTGCTGAACCGAAAACTACGTGACCCCCCCCACACTACGTGACCCGACTCCGTGTGACTGCCTTCGACTCGGCGCTGGTGCAGTGTGAGCTGACCCTGAGCTGACCTTAAAGCTCCGTTGGACCAGGAAGTGGAGTCTTTTTTGTGTGGTTTTTTTTGTCCATTTTTTATTTATTTTTTGTCTTTTTTTGTGATTTTTTTGTGATTTTCTGTATTTTTTTTGTCTTTTTTTGTCTTTTTTTGTGTCTTTTTTTGTCTTTTTTTGTCTTTTTTTGTGATTTTTTGTGATTTTTTTGTGATTTTTTTGTGATATTTTGTAATTTTCTGTAATTTTTTGTCTTTTTTTGTCTTTTTTGTCAATTTTTTTTTGTCAATTTTTTGTGATTTTTTGTCAATTTTTTTTAATTTTTTTTCTTTTTTTGTACATTTTTGTCATTTTTTTGTCATTTTTTTGTCATTTTTTTGTCCATTTCTCCAAAGCTTCCTGAGCTGACCTTAAAGCTCCGTTGGACCAGGAAGTGGAGCGAAGACATCACCACTTAACGAACGTATGTGATGCAAGAACAGGTTGGCGATGATGTCACAAAAAACAAAAAATAAACGGTTACTATGGCAACTGTTTTCATGCTTAGATTTGTTTATTTGAAAAACGAATATCTGACATTTCTGATACGCGTGAACACATCTGGTTCAAGACGACGTCAGAGCGTTCGTATTCTTCTTCTTCTTCTTCAGGGCAGGCTCTGCGTCTCCCGGCTCTCCGTGTCCTGTCACGCCCCCTGGTGGCCTGGAACGACAGCACATAAAACACTTTAAACAGGATCACGCTCACATCGGAGAGAGAGGAGAGGACGAAGGACCCGGACTGAGCAAGGCTGTGGGAACCCAGGGTGCTGAGGGCGCTACAGCACCCCCTGGTGGATCGTCTATGCATTACAAGCAATATTAACCCCTTAACTCCCGCCTGAACCGAGAGCGTTTTCTCCAGTTCAGCTTTACCCAAATCCTGTCGGTCAGTGTAACGCCTCATAGCTAAGACCTACAAAGCTCATCTAGATGGATCTTTTTCCTCAGATTTTCTCAATTTTTGGAAATTTATTGTCATCTTTTTTGGTCATTATTTGTCTTTTTTGTGTCTTTTTTTTTGTCTTTTTTTGTCAATTTTTTGTAATATTTGTTGTCATTTTTTGTGATTTTTTTGTGATTTTTTGTGATTTTGTGTGATTTTTTGTGATTTTTTTATGATTTTTTTTGTGATTTTTTTGTGATTTTTTTGTCTTTTTTTGTCCATTTTTAGGTGATTTTTAGGTGATTTTTAGGTGATTATTTGGTGATTTTCTGTATTTTTTCATTTTTCATGTCATTTTTTTTGTCTTTTTTATCTTTTTTGTCCATTTTTTGTGATTTTTTTGTGATTTTTTTGTGATTGGTTTTTTTTTTGTGATTTTTTGTATTTTTCTTTTTTTGTGTGATTTTTTTGTGATTTTTTTTGCCTTTTTGGTGTTTTTTTTTGTGTGTTTTTTTGTGATTTTTTTTTGTGTGTGATTTTTTTGTAATTTTTTGTCTTTTTTGTGATTTTTGTGTGATTTTTTAATGATTTTTTTGTGATTTGTTGTGATTTTTTGTCATTTTTTGTCTTTTTTGTCCATTTTTTGTGATTTTTTTGTGATTTTTTTAGTCTTTTGTCTTTTTTTGTCTTGTCTTTTTTGTGTAATTTTTTTTGTGATTTTTTGTGATTTTTTGTGATTTTTTGTGATTTTTTTGTGATTTTTTTGTGATTTTTTTGTGGTTTTTTGTGGTTTTTTAGTGATTTGTTGTGATTTGTTGTGATTTTTTGTGATTTTTTTGTGATTTTTTGTGATTTTTTGTGATTTTTTTGTGATTTTTTTGATGATTTTTTAGTGATTTTTTAGTGATTTTTTTTGTGATTTGTTGTGATTTGTTGTGATTTGTTGTGATTTTTTGTGATTTTTTTGTGATTTTTTGTGATTTTTTGTCATTTTTTTGTGATTTTTTTGATGATTTTTTTGTGATTTTTTTGTGATTTTTTTGTGATTTTTTTGTGATTTTTTTGTGGTTTGTTGTGGTTTGTTGTGATTTTTTTTGTGATTTTTTGTAATTTTTTTGTGATTTTTTTGTGATTTTTTTGTGATTTTTTTGTGATTTTTTTGTGATTTTTTTGTGTTTTTTTAGTGATTTGTTGTGATTTTTTTGTCATTTTTTTTTATTTTTTGTGAATTTCTTTTGCGTTTTTTTTTGTCATTTTTAGTGTTTTTTTTCATTTTTTTGTGAATTTTTTTGTCTTTTTTAATTTTTTAGTGTCTTTTTTTTCTAATTTTTTTGTCCATTTTTAGTGATTTTTTTGTGAATTTTTTTGTCTTTTTTGTCTTTTTTTGTCTTTTTTTGTCACATTTTTGTCTTTTTTTTGTCATTTTTTGTCTTTTTTTGTCTTTTTTTGTCTTTTTTTGTCTTTTTTTGTCCATTTTTGTCTTTTTTTTTGTCAATTCTTGTGAATGTTTTCTCACTTTTTTCACATTTCCTTCCTTGTTTTCGTCCCAGTTTTGTTGCTATTTTCTCACCTTTTGTCCAGAAGCTTTTGGATTGGGGTAAAGCCTAACTGGAGAAAATGCTCTCGGTTTAGGTGGGAGTTAAGTGACGACGCTGTGGCTGTTCTTCTGTACATTCATTAAGCCTGTTCTTCTGGATTCCATGTTCACATGTTGTATGTATATTTCACTGAAGGCTGAGCTGAATTCATGAAACTAAACTGGTCTAATCGGTCCAGTCTCTGTGGTGGAGCTTGAGCAACTGTTGGAGCAAAGTCTGATTTCTGAGCAGCTCTGGGGAAGAAGAGATTCAGATTTAAATGCAGTACCTGAACAAATAATGAAGTGGCTGGAAACGCCTGAGCCGGTGCCGTCCATGACACAGTCTCTCACCCCAGCGTTGGCCCTCACACAGTCAGTGTCGACGCTCCACACGTTCCTGCTTCTCCTTTCTAGAGCAATAGCCCGGCCACAGTCCAGGATCCCACACAAGACGGACGCCGCCTTTATCTCCCAGCGTTGGCCATAGCCGCCATCGGGCCACACTGGTCCCCACTGTCCTTTGTGCAACACCTCCAGCGTCCCCTCACAGCGACTGGCCCCTCCCACCAGCCTCACCGGCTCTGGACACAAGACACAGGTGAGCCCCGCCCCCTTACAGGCCCCGCCCCTGGCCCGCCCCTTTACCTGCACAGGTGAGGTTGAGAGTGGGGCAGGTCTCTGGGCCGGTCCTGGTCCGGTTACAGTCCCTCAGCTTAGACTCGTGGCCCTCACAGTGGAACGTCTGCCCCAGAGGAGAGAGCGCCCCCTGGAGGAGAGGAGCCCCACAGCCCAGCTCCCTGCACAGCACCTCTGCCCCGCGACGGTCCAAGGCCCCCTCACAGACCCCGGCCCAGGACTGGTCCTGGATCTGCAGAGATCCTGAACACTGGCTCCGCCCCCCGACCAGCCGCGCAGAGTCTGTGCATGAAGATGAGGTTAGTTTCTTTAACTTCAGAACTGTTTGAATAAGCTGTTGTGTGTTAGCATATTAGCATGTGTGTTAGCATACTAGCTTGTGTGTTAGCATACTAGCATGTGTGTTAGCATATTAGCTTGTGTTTTTAGCATATTAGCATGTTTGTTAGCATATTAGCATGTTTGTTAGCATATTAGCTTGTGTGTTAGCATATTAGCTTGTGTGTTAGCATACTAGCATGTGTGTTAGCATACTAGCTTGTGTGTTAGCATACTAGCATGTGTGTTAGCATATTAGCTTGTGTGTTAGCATATTAGCATGTTTGTTAGCATATTAGCTTGTGTGTTAGCATATTAGCTTGTGTGTTAGCATACTAGCATGTGTGTTAGCATACTAGCATGTGTGTTAGCATATTAGCTTGTGTGTTAGCATACTAGCATGTGTGTTAGCATATTAGCTTGTGTGTTAGCATATTAGCTTGTGTGTTAGCATACTAGCTTGTGTGTTAGCATACTAGCATGTGTGTTAGCATATTAGCATGTGTGTTAGCATATTAGCTTGTGTGTTAGCATATTAGCATGTGTGTTAGCATACTACCATGTGTGTTAGCATATTAGCTTGTGTGTTAGCATATTAGCATGTTTGTTAGCATATTAGCTTGTGTGTTAGCATATCAGCTTGTGTGTTAGCATACTAGCATGTGTGTTAGTATACTAGCTTGTGTGTTAGCATACTAGCATGTGTGTTAGCATATTAGCTTGTGTGTTAGCATATTAGCATGTGTGTTAGCATATTAGCATGTGTGTTAGCATATTAGCATGTGTGTTAGCATATTAGCTTGTGTGTTAGCATATTAGCGTGTGTGTTAGCATATTAGCTTGTGTGTTAGCATATTAGCATGTGTGTTAGCATATTAACTTGTGTGTTAGCATATTAGCTTGTGTGTTAGCATATTAGCTTGTGTGTTAGCATATTAGCTTGTGTGTTAGCCATTTATGAAGCTGTGTTGCAGATGTCAACTCCGTATAACTGCATCGTGAAGTAACTTTACTTATTGCTGTTTATTTATATTACGGTAAAGTATGTGCGGAGAGAGGGGGCGGAGTTAACTGAATCGAAGCGTTGTGTCTTCCGGGTTTGAAAAATACCTCCACAAAACACTTATATTTATCACAAAAATGATGCTCCATAGTGGTAGAGGTACAATATCTATTATAGAAAACGCAATCTCAATGGCCGCCTGGGCGCCGCCATGTTTATTTCCCATACCGACTTTGAAGCTAAGCAGGGAAGGGCCTGGTTAGAACTGGGATGGGAGACCGTTCCTCGGAAGCTAAGCAGGGACGGGCCTGGTTAGGACTGGGATGGGAGACCGTTCCTTGGAAGCTAAGCAGGGAAGGGCCTGGTTAGGACTGGGATGGGAGACCGTTCCTTGGAAGCTAAGCAGGGAAGGGCCTGGTTAGGACTGGGATGGGAGACCGTTCCTCGGAAGCTAAGCAGGGAAGGGCCTGGTTAGGACTGGGATGGGAGACCGTTCCTCGGAAGCTAAGCAGGGACGGGCCTGGTTAGAACTGGGATGGGAGACCGTTCCTCGGAAGCTAAGCAGGGAAGGGCCTGGTTAGGACTGGGATGGGAGACCGTTCCTTGGAAGCTAAGCAGGGACGGGCCTGGTTAGGACTGGGATGGGAGGCCGTTCCTCGGAAGCTAAGCAGGGACGGGCCTGGTTAGAACTGGGATGGGAGACCGTTCCTCGGAAGCTAAGCAGGGACGGGCCTGGTTAGGACTGGGATGGGAGACCGTTCCTTGGAAGCTAAGCAGGGAAGGGCCTGGTTAGGACTGGGATGGGAGACCGTTTGGGAACACCAGGAAGCCTGGCGACAGTACTGAGTGTGTGCGTGGTTGGTGTTGGGGGCTGATGTGCGCAGACTGGTTGCCTGTCCATGAATAATGCACCAAATTGTTAAGCGACTTTGAGCGTCTGGAAAAGCGCTCATTATTACTCTTATTATTATTATTACATCCGCGGCCGGCCCCCACGTGACCGTCCCACCGGCCGCGGGCACTGACCACGGGTCCGTATGGACCGCGGTGCTGCTGTCCGAGGACAACAGCTCTGGAGAAGAAGAGATGCAGGTTTAAATGTGCAGTACCTGAACACGTCACCCGGATGCTGCGGGAGACACTTTGGTAAAAGCGGTCGATACAGCGTCTGACGGCCCCGTCCTTCACACAGCTCGGGGAAACCCACCAGGCTGGTCCAGGACGGCCCCAATCAGCCTCAGAGGTGTAAAATACAGGGCCACAGTCCAGGTACCGACACACGGTGGCCGCAAGATTCGGGTCCCCCATAAATTTGACGGAAATCTGAAGTTGAACGGGAAGGTCGTCGTGGTCATGGGGGTCAGAGGTTATCATTCGTCCCCACTGTCCTTCGTGCTTCACCTCCACCGCCCCATCACAGCGACTGGCCCCTCCCACCAGCCTCAGCGGCTCTGGACACAAACACAGGTGAGCCCCGCCCCCTTATAGACCCCGCCCCTGGCCCCGCCCCTTTACCTGCACAGGTGAGGTTGAGAGTGGGGCAGGTCTCTGGGCCGGTCCTGGTCCGTTTACAGTGGTTAGAGTCAGTGACACAGTGGTTAGAGTCAGTGACACAGTGGTTAGTGTCAGTGACACAGTGGTTAGTGTCAGTGACACAGTGGTTAGTGTCAGTGACACAGTGGTTAGTGTCAGTGACACAGTGGTTAGTGTCAGTGACACAGTGGTTAGAGTCAGTGACACAGTGGTTAGTGTCAGTGACACAGTGGTTAGTGTCAGTGACACAGTGGTTAGTGTCAGTGACACAGTGGTTAGAGTCAGTGACACAGTGGTTAGAGTCAGTGACACAGTGGTTAGTGTCAGTGACACAGTGGTTAGAGTCAGTGACACAGTGGTTAGAGTCAGTGACACAGTGGTTAGTGTCAGTGACACAGTGGTTAGAGTCAGTGACACAGTGGTTAGAGTCAGTGACACAGTGGTTAGTGTCAGTGACACAGTGGTTAGAGTCAGTGACACAGTGGTTAGTGTCAGTGACACAGTGGTTAGAGTCAGTGACACAGTGGTTAGAGTCAGTGGCACAGTGGTTAGAGTCAGTGGCACAGTGGTTAGTGTCAGTGACACAGTGGTTAGAGTCAGTGGCACAGTGGTTAGTGTCAGTGGCACAGTGGTTAGTGTCAGTGACACAGTGGTTAGAGTCAGTGGCACAGTGGTTAGAGTCAGTGACACAGTGGTTAGTGTCAGTGGCACAGTGGTTAGAGTCAGTGACACAGTGGTTAGTGTCAGTGGCACAGTGGTTAGTGTCAGTGACACAGTGGTTAGAGTCAGTGACACAGTGGTTAGAGTCAGTGACACAGTGGTTAGAGTCAGTGACACAGTGGTTAGAGTCAGTGACACAGTGGTTAGAGTCAGTGACACAGTGGTTAGAGTCAGTGACACAGTGGTTAGAGTCAGTGACACAGTGGTTAGAGTCAGTGACACAGTGGTTAGAGTCAGTGACACAGTGGTTAGAGTCAGTGACACAGTGGTTAGAGTCAGTGACACAGTGGTTAGAGTCAGTGACACAGTGGTTAGAGTCAGTGACACAGTGGTTAGAGTCAGTGACACAGTGGTTAGAGTCAGTGACACAGTGGTTAGTGTCAGTGACACAGTGGTTAGAGTCAGTGGCACAGTGGTTAGAGTCAGTGGCACAGTGGTTAGAGTCAGTGACACAGTGGTTAGAGTCAGTGACACAGTGGTTAGAGTCAGTGGCACAGTGGTTAGAGTCAGTGACACAGTGGTTAGTGTCAGTGACACAGTGGTTAGAGTCAGTGACACAGTGGTTAGAGTCAGTGTCACAGTGGTTAGAGTCAGTGACACAGTGGTTAGAGTCAGTGACACAGTGGTTAGTGTCAGTGACACAGTGGTTAGAGTCAGTGTCACAGTGGTTAGAGTCAGTGACACAGTGGTTAGTGTCAGTGACACAGTGGTTAGAGTCAGTGACACAGTGGTTAGTGTCAGTGACACAGTGGTTAGAGTCAGTGACACAGTGGTTAGAGTCAGTGTCACAGTGGTTAGAGTCAGTGACACAGTGGTTAGTGTCAGTGACACAGTGGTTAGAGTCAGTGACACAGTGGTTAGAGTCAGTGACACAGTGGTTAGAGTCAGTGACACAGTGGTTAGAGTCAGTGACACAGTGGTTAGTGTCAGTGACACAGTGGTTAGAGTCAGTGACACAGTGGTTAGAGTCAGTGACACAGTGGTTAGAGTCAGTGACACAGTGGTTAGAGTCAGTGGCACAGTGGTTAGTGTCAGTGACACAGTGGTTAGTGTCAGTGACACAGTGGTTAGAGTCAGTGACACAGTGGTTAGAGTCAGTGACACAGTGGTTAGAGTCAGTGACACAGTGGTTAGAGTCAGTGACACAGTGGTTAGAGTCAGTGACACAGTGGTTAGTGTCAGTGACACAGTGGTTAGTGTCAGTGACACAGTGGTTAGTGTCAGTGACACAGTGGTTAGAGTCAGTGACACAGTGGTTAGAGTCAGTGACACAGTGGTTAGTGTCAGTGACACAGTGGTTAGTGTCAGTGACACAGTGGTTAGAGTCAGTGACACAGTGGTTAGTGTCAGTGACACAGTGGTTAGAGTCAGTGACACAGTGGTTAGTGTCAGTGACACAGTGGTTAGAGTCAGTGACACAGTGGTTAGAGTCAGTGACACAGTGGTTAGTGTCAGTGACACAGTGGTTAGTGTCAGTGACACAGTGGTTAGAGTCAGTGACACAGTGGTTAGAGTCAGTGGCACAGTGGTTAGAGTCAGTGACACAGTGGTTAGTGTCAGTGGCACAGTGGTTAGAGTCAGTGACACAGTGGTTAGTGTCAGTGGCACAGTGGTTAGTGTCAGTGACACAGTGGTTAGAGTCAGTGGCACAGTGGTTAGTGTCAGTGACACAGTGGTTAGAGTCAGTGGCACAGTGGTTAGAGTCAGTGGCACAGTGGTTAGAGTCAGTGACACAGTGGTTAGAGTCAGTGACACAGTGGTTAGAGTCAGTGACACAGTGGTTAGAGTCAGTGACACAGTGGTTAGTGTCAGTGACACAGTGGTTAGAGTCAGTGACACAGTGGTTAGAGTCAGTGGCACAGTGGTTAGTGTCAGTGACACAGTGGTTAGAGTCAGTGACACAGTGGTTAGAGTCAGTGACACAGTGGTTAGTGTCAGTGACACAGTGGTTAGTGTCAGTGACACAGTGGTTAGAGTCAGTGACACAGTGGTTAGAGTCAGTGTCACAGTAGTTAGAGTCAGTGACACAGTGGTTAGAGTCAGTGACACAGTGGTTAGAGTCAGTGACACAGTGGTTAGTGTCAGTGACACAGTGGTTAGAGTCAGTGACACAGTGGTTAGAGTCAGTGACACAGTGGTTAGTGTCAGTGACACAGTGGTTAGAGTCAGTGACACAGTGGTTAGAGTCAGTGACACAGTGGTTAGTCAGTGACACAGTGGTTAGAGTCAGTGACACAGTGGTTAGAGTCAGTGACACAGTGGTTAGAGTCAGTGGCACAGTGGTTAGAGTCAGTGACACAGTGGTTAGAGTCAGTGACACAGTGGTTAGTGTCAGTGACACAGTGGTTAGAGTCAGTGACACAGTGGTTAGAGTCAGTGACACAGTGGTTAGTGTCAGTGACACAGTGGTTAGAGTCAGTGACACAGTGGTTAGAGTCAGTGACACAGTGGTTAGTCAGTGACACAGTGGTTAGAGTCAGTGACACAGTGGTTAGAGTCAGTGACACAGTGGTTAGAGTCAGTGGCACAGTGGTTAGAGTGGTTTTTGTGATTTTTGTGATTTTTTTTTGTCCATTTTATTCAATTTTTTGTCTTTTTTTGTCAATTTTTTGTGATATTTGATGATTTTTTTGTGATTTTTTTGTGATTTTTTTTTATTTTATTTGTCAATTTTATTCAATTTTTTGTATTTTTTTTGTCTTTTTTGTCCATTTTTTGTGATTTTTTTTGTGATTTTTTGTGATTTTTTTGTGATTTTTTGTGATTTTTTGTGATTTTTTGTGATTTTTTTTGTCAATTTTATTCAATTTTTTGTCTTTTTTTTGTCTTTTTTGTCCATTTTTTTGTCCATTTTTTTGTCCATTTTTTGTGATTTTTTTGTGATTTTTTGTGATTTTTTTGTGATTTTTTTGTGATTTTTTGTCCATTTTGTCCATTTTTTGTCATTTTTTAGTCCATTTTTTGTCATTTTTTGTCAAAGTTTTCTCACTTTTTTGTCACATCTTCATTGTTTTTGTCTCAGTTTTGTTGCTATTTTCACACCTTTCTTCCAGAAGCTTTTGGATTGTCCAGTCAAAAGACTTTCCGCCAGAAAAATACTGTTTGTTATTTTTTGTAGCTACACTTTAATAAGAAACTTTGGGATTTGGGTAAAGCCAAACTGAAAAGCCACTACATTTCTACAAACTGAACGACAGTGAACCTTTGGATCCTTGGACGTCCTCATTAGAATCATTGACGGATTATTTGATCGTTTGTGTCAAAAGTTGGGCGCATTTTCTTCTAAATAAGAATCGATTTTGGATTTAAGATAAAGTTCATAATTGTAATTTTAATAAATGTAATTTCAAGTTAAAGTTAAAGTTTAAGTTTAATGGTTTTGTAAAGCCCAATATCACAACAGAAGTCGCCTCACGGCTGCACCGAACATTAAGGCAATAAAACAGAGCAATAATGGAATGGATGGAAATGAGCCTTGAGCTAAATCTGGCATATTTACAGCACTAGTTGTCTGTTCATTAATCTGCACTGTCCCATTCAAATACTTTAAGTTTGAGTTTAAGTTTAAGTTTAAGTTTGCTGCCGACGCTCATTGGACATTATATTTGCCTGGATTCACCTGAACTTTAAAGTGTCATATTTATTGCTGTTTTATTGCCTTAATGTTCGGTGCAGCCGTGAGGCGACTTCTGTTGTAATATTGGGCTTTACAAAACCATTAAATTTTAACTTAAATAAATGAAATGAAATGAAAGCTACATTTAATACGTGGATTAACAATAGCAACAGAGAGAGCTAAAGTTCTAACTTGCTCATAACGAGCGTCAACACAGAAAACACTCACCGGAAGTGACGTGCTGAACCGAAAACTACGTGACCCCCCCCACACTACGTGACCCGACTCCGTGTGACTGCCTTCGACTCGGCGCTGGTGCAGTGTGAGCTGACCCTGAGCTGACCTTAAAGCTCCGTTGGACCAGGAAGTGGAGTCTTTTTTGTGTGGTTTTTTTTGTCCATTTTTTGTGATTTTTTGTGATTTTTTGTGATTTTTTTTGTCTTTTTTGTCTTTTTTTTGTCTTTTTTTAAATCTTTTTTTATTTATTTTTTGTCTTTTTTTGTGATTTTTTTGTGATTTTCTGTATTTTTTTTGTCTTTTTTTGTCTTTTTTTGTGTCTTTTTTTGTCTTTTTTTGTGATTTTTTGTGATTTTTTTGTGATTTTTTTGTGATATTTTGTAATTTTCTGTAATTTTTTGTCTTTTTTTTTCTTTTTTGTCAATTTTTTTTGGTCAATTTTTTGTGATTTTTTGTCAATTTTTTTTTATTTTTTTTCTTTTTTTGTACATTTTTGTCATTTTTTTGTCATTTTTTTGTCATTTTTTTGTCATTTTTTTGTCATTTTTTTGTCTTTTTTGTCTTTTTTTTGTCTTTTTTTAAATCTTTTTTTATTTATTTTTTGTCTTTTTTTGTGATTTTTTTGTGATTTTCTGTATTTTTTTTGTCTTTTTTTGTCTTTTTTTGTGTCTTTTTTTGTCTTTTTTTGTGATTTTTTGTGATTTTTTTGTGATTTTTTTGTGATATTTTGTAATTTTCTGTAATTTTTTGTCTTTTTTTTTCTTTTTTGTCAATTTTTTTTGGTCAATTTTTTGTGATTTTTTGTCAATTTTTTTTTATTTTTTTTCTTTTTTTGTACATTTTTGTCATTTTTTTGTCATTTTTTTGTCATTTTTTTGTCATTTTTTTGTCATTTTTTTGTCTTTTTTGTCTTTTTTTTGTCTTTTTTTAAATCTTTTTTTATTTATTTTTTGTCTTTTTTTGTGATTTTTTTGTGATTTTCTGTATTTTTTTTGTCTTTTTTTGTCTTTTTTTGTGTCTTTTTTTGTCTTTTTTTGTGATTTTTTGTGATTTTTTTGTGATTTTTTTGTGATATTTTGTAATTTTCTGTAATTTTTTGTCTTTTTTTTTCTTTTTTGTCAATTTTTTTTGGTCAATTTTTTGTGATTTTTTGTCAATTTTTTTTTATTTTTTTTCTTTTTTTGTACATTTTTGTCATTTTTTTGTCATTTTTTTGTCATTTTTTTGTCATTTTTTTGTCATTTTTTTGTCATTTTTTTGTCCATTTCTCCAAAGCTTCCTGAGCTGACCTTAAAGCTCCGTTGGACCAGGAAGTGGAGCGAAGACATCACCACTTAACGAACGTATGTGATGCAAGAACAGGTTGGCGATGATGTCACAAAAAACAAAAAATAAACGGTTACTATGGCAACTGTTTTCATGCTTAGATTTGTTTATTTGAAAAACGAATATCTGACATTTCTGATACGCGTGAACACATCTGGTTCAAGACGACGTCAGAGCGTTCGTATTCTTCTTCTTCTTCTTCAGGGCGGGCTCTGCGTCTCCCGGCTCTCCGTGTCCTGTCACGCCCCCTGGTGGCCTGGAACGACAGCACATAAAACACTTTAAACAGGATCACGCTCACATCGGAGAGAGAGGAGAGGACGAAGGACCCGGACTGAGCAAGGCTGTGGGAACCCAGGGTGCTGAGGGCGCTACAGCACCCCCTGGTGGATCGTCTATGCATTACAAGCAATATTAACCCCTTAACTCCCGCCTGAACCGGGAGTGTTTTCTCCAGTTCAGCTTTACCCAAATCCTGTCGGTCAGTGTAACGCCTCATAGCTAAGACCTACAAAGCTCATCTAGATGGATCTTTTTCCTCAGATTTTCTCAATTTTTGGAAATTTATTGTCATCTTTTTTGGTCATTATTTGTCTTTTTTGTGTCTTTTTTTTTGTCTTTTTTTGTCAATTTTTGTGATATTTGTTGTCATTTTTTTGTGATTTTGTTGTGATTTTTTGTGATTTTTTGTGATTTTTTGTGATTTTTTGTGATTTTTTTGTGATTTTTTTGTCCATTTTTAGGTGATTTTTAGGTGATTTTTAGGTGATTATTTGGTGATTTTCTGTATTTTTTCATTTTTCATGTCATTTTTGTTGTCTTTTTTATCTTTTTTGTCCATTTTTTGTGATTTTTTTGTGATTTTTTTGTGATTTGTTGTTTTTTTTTGTTTTTTTTTGTATTTTTCTTTTTTTTGTGATATTTTTTTGCCTTTTTTGTGATTTTTTTTTGTGTGTGTTTTTTTGTGTTTTTTTTGTGTTTTTTTTTTGTCATTTTTTGTCATTTTTTGGTCTTTTTTTTGTCATTTTTTGTTAATGTTTTGTCACTTTTTTCACATTTCCTTCCTTGTTTTCGTCCCAGTTTTGTTGCTATTTTCTCACCTTTTTTCCAGAAGCTTTTGGATTGGGGTAAAGCCAAACTGGAGAAAATGCTCTCGGTTCAGGTGGGAGTTAAGTGACGACGCTGTGGCTGTTCTTCTGTACATTCATTAAGCCTGTTCTTCTGGATTCCATGTTCACATGTTGTATGTATATTTCACTGAAGGCTGAGCTGAATTCATGAAACTAAACTGGTCTAATCGGTCCAGTCTCTGTGGTGGAGCTTGAGCAACTGTTGGAGCAAAGTCTGATTTCTGAGCAGCTCTGGGGAAGAAGAGATTCAGATTTAAAGGCAGTACCTGAACAAATAATGAAGTGGCTGGAAACGCCTGAGCCGCCGCCCAGGACACAGTCTCTCACCCCAGCGTTGGCCCTCACACAGTCAGTGTCGACGCTCCACACGTTCCTGCTTCTCCTTTCTAGAGCAATAGCCCGGCCACAGTCCAGGATCCCACACAAGACGGACGCCGCCTTTATCTCCCAGCGTTGGCCATAGCCGCCATCGGGCCACACTGGTCCCCACTGTCCTTTGTGCAACACCTCCAGCGTCCCCTCACAGCGACTGGCCCCTCCCACCAGCCTCACCGGCTCTGGACACAAGACACAGGTGAGCCCCGCCCCCTTACAGGCCCCGCCCCTGGCCCGCCCCTTTACCTGCACAGGTGAGGTTGAGAGTGGGGCAGGTCTCTGGGCCGGTCCTGGTCCGGTTACAGTCCCTCAGCTTAGACTCGTGGCCCTCACAGTGGAACGTCTGCCCCAGAGGAGAGAGCGCCCCCTGGAGGAGAGGAGCCCCACAGCCCAGCTCCCTGCACAGCACCTCTGCCCCGCGACGGTCCAAGGCCCCCTCACAGACCCCGGCCCAGGACTGGTCCTGGATCTGCAGAGATCCTGAACACTGGCTCCGCCCCCCGACCAGCCGCGCAGAGTCTGTGCATGAAGATGAGGTTAGTTTCTTTAACTTCAGAACTGTTTGAATAAGCTGTTGTGTGTTAGCATATTAGCATGTGTGTTAGCATACTAGCTTGTGTGTTAGCATACTAGAATGTGTGTTAGCATATTAGCTTGTGTGTTAGCATATTAGCTTGTGTGTTAGCATATTAGCATGTTTGTTAGCATATTAGCTTGTGTGTTAGCATATTAGCTTGTGTGTTAGCATACTAGCATGTGTGTTAGCATACTAGCATGTGTGTTAGCATATTAGCTTGTGTGTTAGCATATTAGCATGTTTGTTAGCATATTAGCTTGTGTGTTAGCATATTAGCTTGTGTGTTAGCATACTAGCTTGTGTGTTAGCATACTAGCATGTGTGTTAGCATATTAGCATGTGTGTTAGCATATTAGCTTGTGTGTTAGCATATTTGCATGTGTGTTAGCATATTAGCTTGTGTGTTAGCATATTTGCATGTGTGTTAGCATATTAGCATGTTTGTTAGCATACTAGCTTGGGTGTTAGCATACTACCATGTGTGTTAGCATATTAGCTTGTGTGTTAGCATATTAGCATGTTTGTTAGCATATTAGCTTGTGGTTAGCATATCAGCTTGTGTGTTAGCATACTAGCATGTGTGTTAGTATACTAGCTTGTGTGTTAGCATACTAGCATGTGTGTTAGCATATTAGCTTGTGTGTTAGCATATTAGCATGTGTGTTAGCATATTAGCATGTGTGTTAGCATATTAGCATGTGTGTTAGCATATTAGCATGTGTCTTAGCATATTAGCTTGTGTGTTAGCATATTAGCATGTGTGTTAGCATATTAACTTGTGTGTTAGCATATTAGCTTGTGTGTTAGCATATTAGCTTGTGTGTTAGCATATTAGCATGTGTGTTAGCATATTAGCATGTGTGTTAGCCATTTATGAAGCTGTGTTGCAGATGTCAACTCCGTATAACTGCATCGTGAAGTAACTTTACTTATTGCTGTTTATTTATATTACGGTAAAGTATGTGCGGAGAGAGGGGGCGGAGTTAACTGAATCGAAGCGATGTGTCTTCTGGGTTTGAAAAATACCTCCACAAAACACTTATATTTATCACAAAAATGATGCTCCATAGTGGTAGAGGTACAATATCTATTATAGAAAACGCAATCTCAATGGCCGCCTGGGCGCCGCCATGTTTATTTCCCATACCGACTTTGAAGCTAAGCAGGGAAGGGCCTGGTTAGGACTGGGATGGGAGGCCGTTCCTCGGAAGCTAAGCAGGGACGGGCCTGGTTAGAACTGGGATGGGAGACCGTTCCTCGGAAGCTAAGCAGGGACGGGCCTGGTTAGGACTGGGATGGGAGACCGTTCCTTGGAAGCTAAGCAGGGAAGGGCCTGGTTAGGACTGGGATGGGAGACCGTTTGGGAACACCAGGAAGCCTGGCGACAGTACTGAGTGTGTGCGTGGTTGGTGTTGGGGGCTGATGTGCGCAGACTGGTTGCCTGTCCATGAATAATGCACCAAATTGTTAAGCGACTTTGAGCGTCTGGAAAAGCGCTCATTATTACTCTTATTATTATTATTACATCCGCGGCCGGCCCCCACGTGACCGTCCCACCGGCCGCGGGCACTGACCACGGGTCCGTATGGACCGCGGTGCTGCTGTCCGAGGACAACAGCTCTGGAGAAGAAGAGATGCAGGTTTAAATGTGCAGTACCTGAACACGTCACCCGGATGCTGCGGGAGACACTTTGGTAAAAGCGGTCGATACAGCGTCTGACGGCCCCGTCCTTCACACAGCTCGGGGAAACCCACCAGGCTGGTCCAGGACGGCCCCAATCAGCCTCAGAGGTGTAAAATACAGGGCCACAGTCCAGGTACCGACACACGGTGGCCGCAAGATTCGGGTCCCCCATAAATTTGACGGAAATCTGAAGTTGAACGGGAAGGTCGTCGTGGTCATGGGGGTCAGAGGTTATCATTCGTCCCCACTGTCCTTCGTGCTTCACCTCCACCGCCCCATCACAGCGACTGGCCCCTCCCACCAGCCTCAGCGGCTCTGGACACAAACACAGGTGAGCCCCGCCCCCTTATAGACCCCGCCTCTGGCCCCGCCCCTTTACCTGCACAGGTGAGGTTGAGAGTGGGGCAGGTCTCTGGGCCGGTCCTGGTCCGTTTACAGTGGTTAGAGTCAGTGACACAGTGGTTAGAGTCAGTGACACAGTGGTTAGAGTCAGTGACACAGTGGTTAGAGTCAGTGACACAGTGGTTAGAGTCAGTGACACAGTGGTTAGTGTCAGTGACACAGTGGTTAGAGTCAGTGGCACAGTGGTTAGAGTCAGTGGCACAGTGGTTAGAGTCAGTGACACAGTGGTTAGTGTCAGTGACACAGTGGTTAGAGTCAGTGACACAGTGGTTAGTGTCAGTGACACAGTGGTTAGAGTCAGTGACACAGTGGTTAGAGTCAGTGACACAGTGGTTAGAGTCAGTGACACAGTGGTTAGAGTCAGTGACACAGTGGTTAGAGTCAGTGACACAGTGGTTAGAGTCAGTGACACAGTGGTTAGAGTCAGTGACACAGTGGTTAGAGTCAGTGACACAGTGGTTAGAGTCAGTGACACAGTGGTTAGAGTCAGTGACACAGTGGTTAGAGTCAGTGACACAGTGGTTAGAGTCAGTGGTTAGAGTCAGTGACACAGTGGTTAGAGTCAGTGACACAGTGGTTAGAGTCAGTGGCACAGTGGTTAGTGTCAGTGGCACAGTGGTTAGAGTCAGTGACACAGTGGTTAGAGTCAGTGGTTAGAGTCAGTGACACAGTGGTTAGTGTCAGTGACACAGTGGTTAGAGTCAGTGACACAGTGGTTAGTGTCAGTGACACAGTGGTTAGTGTCAGTGACACAGTGGTTAGTGTCAGTGACACAGTGGTTAGACTCAGTGACACAGTGGTTAGTGTCAGTGACACAGTGGTTAGAGTCAGTGACACAGTGGTTAGTGTCAGTGACACAGTGGTTAGTGTCAGTGACACAGTGGTTAGAGTCAGTGACACAGTGGTTAGTGTCAGTGACACAGTGGTTAGTGTCAGTGACACAGTGGTTAGTGTCAGTGGTTAGAGTCAGTGACACAGTGGTTAGTGTCAGTGACACAGTGGTTAGAGTCAGTGACACAGTGGTTAGAGTCAGTGACACAGTGGTTAGTGTCAGTGACACAGTGGTTAGTGTCAGTGACACAGTGGTTAGTGTCAGTGGTTAGAGTCAGTGACACAGTGGTTAGTGTCAGTGGCACAGTGGTTAGAGTCAGTGGTTAGTGTCAGTGACACAGTGGTTAGTGTCAGTGACACAGTGGTTAGAGTCAGTGACACAGTGGTTAGTGTCAGTGACACAGTGGTTAGTGTCAGTGACACAGTGGTTAGTGTCAGTGACACAGTGGTTAGTGTCAGTGACACAGTGGTTAGAGTCAGTGACACAGTGGTTAGTGTCAGTGACACAGTGGTTAGAGTCAGTGACACAGTGGTTAGTGTCAGTGACACAGTGGTTAGTGTCAGTGACACAGTGGTTAGTGTCAGTGACACAGTGGTTAGAGTCAGTGACACAGTGGTTAGTGTCAGTGACACAGTGGTTAGTGTCAGTGACACAGTGGTTAGTGTCAGTGACACAGTGGTTAGTGTCAGTGGTTAGAGTCAGTGACACAGTGGTTAGTGTCAGTGACACAGTGGTTAGAGTCAGTGGTTAGTGTCAGTGACACAGTGGTTAGTGTCAGTGACACAGTGGTTAGAGTCAGTGGTTAGAGTCAGTGACACAGTGGTTAGTGTCAGTGACACAGTGGTTAGAGTCAGTGACACAGTGGTTAGAGTCAGTGACACAGTGGTTAGAGTCAGTGACACAGTGGTTAGAGTCAGTGACACAGTGGTTAGTGTCAGTGACACAGTGGTTAGAGTCAGTGACACAGTGGTTAGAGTCAGTGACACAGTGGTTAGAGTCAGTGACACAGTGGTTAGAGTCAGTGACACAGTGGTTAGAGTCAGTGACACAGTGGTTAGAGTCAGTGACACAGTGGTTAGAGTCAGTGACACAGTGGTTAGTGTCAGTGACACAGTGGTTAGAGTCAGTGACACAGTGGTTAGAGTCAGTGGTTAGAGTCAGTGACACAGTGGTTAGAGTCAGTGACACAGTGGTTAGAGTCAGTGGCACAGTGGTTAGAGTCAGTGACACAGTGGTTAGAGTCAGTGGTTAGAGTCAGTGACACAGTGGTTAGAGTCAGTGACACAGTGGTTAGAGTCAGTGGCACAGTGGTTAGTGTCAGTGGCACAGTGGTTAGTGTCAGTGGTTAGTGTCAGTGACACAGTGGTTAGAGTCAGTGGTTAGAGTCAGTGACACAGTGGTTAGAGTCAGTGACACAGTGGTTAGAGTCAGTGGCACAGTGGTTAGTGTCAGTGGCACAGTGGTTAGTGTCAGTGGTTAGTGTCAGTGACACAGTGGTTAGAGTCAGTGGTTAGAGTCAGTGACACAGTGGTTAGAGTCAGTGACACAGTGGTTAGAGTCAGTGGTTAGTGTCAGTGACACAGTGGTTAGAGTCAGTGACACAGTGGTTAGAGTCAGTGACACAGTGGTTAGAGTCAGTGACACAGTGGTTAGAGTCAGTGACACAGTGGTTAGAGTCAGTGACACAGTGGTTAGTGTCAGTGACACAGTGGTTAGTGTCAGTGACACAGTGGTTAGAGTCAGTGACACAGTGGTTAGTGTCAGTGACACAGTGGTTAGAGTCAGTGACACAGTGGTTAGTGTCAGTGACACAGTGGTTAGAGTCAGTGACACAGTGGTTAGTGTCAGTGACACAGTGGTTAGAGTCAGTGACACAGTGGTTAGAGTCAGTGACACAGTGGTTAGTGTCAGTGACACAGTGGTTAGAGTCAGTGACACAGTGGTTAGTGTCAGTGACACAGTGGTTAGAGTCAGTGACACAGTGGTTAGAGTCAGTGACACAGTGGTTAGAGTCAGTGACACAGTGGTTAGTGTCAGTGACACAGTGGTTAGTGTCAGTGACACAGTGGTTAGAGTCAGTGGCACAGTGGTTAGAGTCAGTGACACAGTGGTTAGAGTCAGTGACACAGTGGTTAGAGTCAGTGACACAGTGGTTAGAGTCAGTGGCACAGTGGTTAGTGTCAGTGACACAGTGGTTAGAGTCAGTGGTTAGAGTCAGTGACACAGTGGTTAGTGTCAGTGACACAGTGGTTAGAGTCAGTGACACAGTGGTTAGTGTCAGTGGCACAGTGGTTAGTGTCAGTGACACAGTGGTTAGAGTCAGTGACACAGTGGTTAGAGTCAGTGACACAGTGGTTAGTGTCAGTGACACAGTGGTTAGAGTCAGTGACACAGTGGTTAGAGTCAGTGACACAGTGGTTAGTGTCAGTGACACAGTGGTTAGTGTCAGTGACACAGTGGTTAGAGTCAGTGACACAGTGGTTAGAGTCAGTGACACAGTGGTTAGAGTCAGTGACACAGTGGTTAGAGTCAGTGACACAGTGGTTAGTGTCAGTGGCACAGTGGTTAGAGTCAGTGACACAGTGGTTAGAGTCAGTGACACAGTGGTTAGTGTCAGTGACACAGTGGTTAGAGTCAGTGACACAGTGGTTAGTGTCAGTGACACAGTGGTTAGAGTCAGTGACACAGTGGTTAGTGTCAGTGACACAGTGGTTAGAGTCAGTGACACAGTGGTTAGAGTCAGTGACACAGTGGTTAGTGTCAGTGACACAGTGGTTAGAGTCAGTGACACAGTGGTTAGTGTCAGTGACACAGTGGTTAGAGTCAGTGACACAGTGGTTAGTGTCAGTGACACAGTGGTTAGTGTCAGTGACACAGTGGTTAGTGTCAGTGACACAGTGGTTAGAGTCAGTGACACAGTGGTTAGAGTCAGTGACACAGTGGTTAGAGTCAGTGACACAGTGGTTAGTGTCAGTGACACAGTGGTTAGTGTCAGTGACACAGTGGTTAGAGTCAGTGGCACAGTGGTTAGAGTCAGTGACACAGTGGTTAGAGTCAGTGACACAGTGGTTAGAGTCAGTGACACAGTGGTTAGAGTCAGTGGCACAGTGGTTAGTGTCAGTGACACAGTGGTTAGAGTCAGTGACACAGTGGTTAGTGTCAGTGACACAGTGGTTAGAGTCAGTGACACAGTGGTTAGTGTCAGTGACACAGTGGTTAGAGTCAGTGACACAGTGGTTAGAGTCAGTGACACAGTGGTTAGAGTCAGTGGTTAGAGTCAGTGACACAGTGGTTAGAGTCAGTGACACAGTGGTTAGAGTCAGTGGCACAGTGGTTAGTGTCAGTGGCACAGTGGTTAGTGTCAGTGGCACAGTGGTTAGAGTCAGTGGTTAGTGTCAGTGACACAGTGGTTAGAGTCAGTGGTTAGAGTCAGTGACACAGTGGTTAGTGTCAGTGACACAGTGGTTAGAGTCAGTGACACAGTGGTTAGTGTCAGTGACACAGTGGTTAGAGTCAGTGACACAGTGGTTAGTGTCAGTGACACAGTGGTTAGAGTCAGTGACACAGTGGTTAGAGTCAGTGACACAGTGGTTAGAGTCAGTGACACAGTGGTTAGTGTCAGTGACACAGTGGTTAGAGTCAGTGACACAGTGGTTAGTGTCAGTGACACAGTGGTTAGAGTCAGTGACACAGTGGTTAGTGTCAGTGGTTAGAGTCAGTGACACAGTGGTTAGTGTCAGTGACACAGTGGTTAGAGTCAGTGGCACAGTGGTTAGTGTCAGTGGCACAGTGGTTAGAGTCAGTGGTTAGTGTCAGTGACACAGTGGTTAGTGTCAGTGACACAGTGGTTAGAGTCAGTGACACAGTGGTTAGAGTCAGTGACACAGTGGTTAGTGTCAGTGACACAGTGGTTAGAGTCAGTGACACAGTGGTTAGTGTCAGTGACACAGTGGTTAGAGTCAGTGACACAGTGGTTAGTGTCAGTGACACAGTGGTTAGAGTCAGTGACACAGTGGTTAGTGTCAGTGACACAGTGGTTAGAGTCAGTGACACAGTGGTTAGAGTCAGTGACACAGTGGTTAGTGTCAGTGACACAGTGGTTAGAGTCAGTGACACAGTGGTTAGTGTCAGTGACACAGTGGTTAGAGTCAGTGACACAGTGGTTAGAGTCAGTGACACAGTGGTTAAAGTCAGTGACACAGTGGTTAGAGTCAGTGACACAGTGGTTAGAGTCAGTGACACAGTGGTTAGTGTCAGTGACACAGTGGTTAGTGTCAGTGACACAGTGGTTAGAGTCAGTGGCACAGTGGTTAGAGTCAGTGACACAGTGGTTAGAGTCAGTGACACAGTGGTTAGAGTCAGTGACACAGTGGTTAGAGTCAGTGGCACAGTGGTTAGTGTCAGTGACACAGTGGTTAGAGTCAGTGACACAGTGGTTAGTGTCAGTGACACAGTGGTTAGAGTCAGTGACACAGTGGTTAGTGTCAGTGACACAGTGGTTAGTGTCAGTGACACAGTGGTTAGTGTCAGTGACACAGTGGTTAGTGTCAGTGACACAGTGGTTAGTGTCAGTGACACAGTGGTTAGTGTCAGTGACACAGTGGTTAGAGTCAGTGACACAGTGGTTAGAGTCAGTGGCACAGTGGTTAGAGTCAGTGACACAGTGGTTAGTGTCAGTGACACAGTGGTTAGAGTCAGTGACACAGTGGTTAGAGTCAGTGACACAGTGGTTAGAGTCAGTGACACAGTGGTTAGAGTCAGTGACACAGTGGTTAGTGTCAGTGACACAGTGGTTAGAGTCAGTGACACAGTGGTTAGTGTCAGTGACACAGTGGTTAGAGTCAGTGACACAGTGGTTAGTGTCAGTGACACAGTGGTTAGAGTCAGTGACACAGTGGTTAGTGTCAGTGACACAGTGGTTAGAGTCAGTGACACAGTGGTTAGAGTCAGTGACACAGTGGTTAAAGTCAGTGACACAGTGGTTAGAGTCAGTGACACAGTGGTTAGAGTCAGTGACACAGTGGTTAGTGTCAGTGACACAGTGGTTAGTGTCAGTGACACAGTGGTTAGAGTCAGTGGCACAGTGGTTAGAGTCAGTGACACAGTGGTTAGAGTCAGTGACACAGTGGTTAGAGTCAGTGACACAGTGGTTAGAGTCAGTGGCACAGTGGTTAGTGTCAGTGACACAGTGGTTAGAGTCAGTGACACAGTGGTTAGTGTCAGTGACACAGTGGTTAGAGTCAGTGACACAGTGGTTAGTGTCAGTGACACAGTGGTTAGTGTCAGTGACACAGTGGTTAGTGTCAGTGACACAGTGGTTAGTGTCAGTGACACAGTGGTTAGTGTCAGTGACACAGTGGTTAGAGTCAGTGACACATGTGTTAGTGTCAGTGACACAGTGGTTAGTGTCAGTGACACAGTGGTTAGAGTCAGTGACACAGTGGTTAGTGTCAGTGACACAGTGGTTAGAGTCAGTGACACAGTGGTTAGAGTCAGTGACACATGTGTTAGTGTCAGTGACACAGTGGTTAGTGTCAGTGACACAGTGGTTAGTGTCAGTGACACAGTGGTTAGAGTCAGTGACACAGTGGTTAGAGTCAGTGACACATGTGTTAGTGTCAGTGACACAGTGGTTAGTGTCAGTGACACAGTGGTTAGAGTCAGTGACACAGTGGTTAGAGTCAGTGACACATGTGTTAGTGTCAGTGACACAGTGGTTAGTGTCAGTGACACAGTGGTTAGTGTCAGTGACACAGTGGTTAGTGTCAGTGGCACAGCGGTTAAAGTCAGTGGCACAGTGGTTAGAGTCAGTGGCACAGTGGTTAGAGTCAGTGACACAGTGGTTAGTGTCAGTGACACAGTGGTTAGAGTCAGTGGCACAGTGGTTAAAGTCAGTGGCACAGTGGTTAGAGTCAGTGACACAGTGGTTAGAGTCAGTGGCACAGTGGTTAAAGTCAGTGGCACAGTGGTTAGAGTCAGTGACACAGTGGTTAGAGTCAGTGACACAGTGGTTAGAGTCAGTGGCACAGTGGTTAAAGTCAGTGGCACAGTGGTTAGAGTCAGTGACACAGTGGTTAGAGTCAGTGGCACAGTGGTTAGTGTCAGTGACACAGTGGTTAGAGTCAGTGACACAGTGGTTAAAGTCAGTGGCACAGTGGTTAGAGTCAGTGACACAGTGGTTAGAGTCAGTGGCACAGTGGTTAGAGTCAGTGGCACAGTGGTTAGTGTCAGTGACACAGTGGTTAGAGTCAGTGACACAGTGGTTAGAGTCAGTGACACAGTGGTTAGAGTCAGTGACACAGTGGTTAGTGTCAGTGACACAGTGGTTAGAGTCAGTGACACAGTGGTTAAAGTCAGTGGCACAGTGGTTAGAGTCAGTGGCACAGTGGTTAGAGTCAGTGACACAGTGGTTAGAGTCAGTGGCACAGTGGTTAGTGTCAGTGACACAGTGGTTAGTCAGTGACACAGTGGTTAGTCAGTGACACAGTGGTTAGTGTCAGTGACACAGTGGTTAAAGTCAGTGGCACAGTGGTTAGAGTCAGTGACACAGTGGTTAGAGTCAGTGGCACAGTGGTTAGAGTCAGTGGCACAGTGGTTAGAGTCAGTGACACAGTGGTTAGAGTCAGTGACACAGTGGTTAGAGTCAGTGACACAGTGGTTAGAGTCAGTGACACAGTGGTTAGTGTCAGTGACACAGTGGTTAGTGTCAGTGACACAGTGGTTAGAGTCAGTGACACAGTGGTTAGAGTCAGTGACACAGTGGTTAGAGTCAGTGACACAGTGGTTAGTGTCAGTGACACAGTGGTTAGAGTCAGTGACACAGTGGTTAGTGTCAGTGACACAGTGGTTAGAGTCAGTGACACAGTGGTTAGTGTCAGTGACACAGTGGTTAGAGTCAGTGACACAGTGGTTAGTGTCAGTGACACAGTGGTTAGAGTCAGTGACACAGTGGTTAGAGTCAGTGGCACAGTGGTTAGTGTCAGTGGCACAGTGGTTAGAGTCAGTGGTTAGAGTCAGTGACACAGTGGTTAGTGTCAGTGACACAGTGGTTAGAGTCAGTGACACAGTGGTTAGTGTCAGTGACACAGTGGTTAGAGTCAGTGACACAGTGGTTAGTGTCAGTGACACAGTGGTTAGAGTCAGTGACACAGTGGTTAGAGTCAGTGACACAGTGGTTAGAGTCAGTGACACAGTGGTTAGTGTCAGTGACACAGTGGTTAGTGTCAGTGTCACAGTGGTTAGAGTCAGTGACACAGTGGTTAGAGTCAGTGTCACAGTGGTTAGAGTCAGTGACACAGTGGTTAGAGTCAGTGTCACAGTGGTTAGTGTCAGTGACACAGTGGTTAGAGTCAGTGACACAGTGGTTAGTGTCAGTGTCACAGTGGTTAGAGTCAGTGACACAGTGGTTAGAGTCAGTGTCACAGTGGTTAGAGTCAGTGACACAGTGGTTAGAGTCAGTGTCACAGTGGTTAGTGTCAGTGACACAGTGGTTAGAGTCAGTGACACAGTGGTTAGTGTCAGTGACACAGTGGTTAGAGTCAGTGACACAGTGGTTAGTGTCAGTGTCACAGTGGTTAGAGTCAGTGACACAGTGGTTAGAGTCAGTGTCACAGTGGTTAGAGTCAGTGACACAGTGGTTAGAGTCAGTGACACAGTGGTTAGAGTCAGTGTCACAGTGGTTAGAGTCAGTGACACAGTGGTTAGAGTCAGTGACACAGTGGTTAGAGTCAGTGTCACAGTGGTTAGTGTCAGTGACACAGTGGTTAGTGTCAGTGACACAGTGGTTAGTGTCAGTGACACAGTGGTTAGTGTCAGTGACACAGTGGTTAGAGTCAGTGACACAGTGGTTAGAGTCAGTGACACAGTGGTTGGTGTCAGTGACACAGTGGTTAGTGTCAGTGACACAGTGGTTAGTGTCAGTGACACAGTGGTTAGTGTCAGTGACACAGTGGTTAGAGTCAGTGACACAGTGGTTAGAGTCAGTGACACAGTGGTTAGTGTCAGTGACACAGTGGTTAGAGTCAGTGACACAGTGGTTAGTGTCAGTGACACAGTGGTTAGTGTCAGTGACACAGTGGTTAGTGTCAGTGACACAGTGGTTAGAGTCAGTGACACAGTGGTTAGAGTCAGTGACACAGTGGTTAGTGTCAGTGACACAGTGGTTAGTGTCAGTGACACAGTGGTTAGTGTCAGTGACACAGTGGTTAGAGTCAGTGACACAGTGGTTGGTGTCAGTGACACAGTGGTTAGTGTCAGTGACACAGTGGTTAGTGTCAGTGACACAGTGGTTAGAGTCAGTGACACAGTGGTTAGTGTCAGTGACACAGTGGTTAGTGTCAGTGACACAGTGGTTAAAGTCAGTGACACAGTGGTTAGTGTCAGTGACACAGTGGTTAGAGTCAGTGGCACAGTGGTTAGAGTCAGTGACACAGTGGTTAGTGTCAGTGACACAGTGGTTAAAGTCAGTGACACAGTGGTTAGAGTCAGTGACACAGTGGTTAAAGTCAGTGACACAGTGGTTAGAGTCAGTGACACAGTGGTTAAAGTCAGTGACACAGTGGTTAGAGTCAGTGACACAGTGGTTAGAGTCAGTGACACAGTGGTTAGTGTCAGTGACACAGTGGTTAGAGTCAGTGGCACAGTGGTTAGAGTCAGTGACACAGTGGTTAGAGTCAGTGACACAGTGGTTAGAGTCAGTGACACAGTGGTTAGAGTCAGTGACACAGTGGTTAGAGTCAGTGACACAGTGGTTAGTGTCAGTGACACAGTGGTTAGAGTCAGTGGCACAGTGGTTAGAGTCAGTGACACAGTGGTTAGAGTCAGTGACACAGTGGTTAGAGTCAGTGACACAGTGGTTAGTGTCAGTGACACAGTGGTTAGTGTCAGTGACACAGTGGTTAGAGTCAGTGACACAGTGGTTAGAGTCAGTGACACAGTGGTTAGAGTCAGTGACACAGTGGTTAGAGTCAGTGGCACAGTGGTTAGTGTCAGTGACACAGTGGTTAGAGTCAGTGACACAGTGGTTAGTGTCAGTGACACAGTGGTTAGAGTCAGTGACACAGTGGTTAGTGTCAGTGACACAGTGGTTAGTGTCAGTGACACAGTGGTTAGTGTCAGTGGCACAGTGGTTAGTGTCAGTGACACAGTGGTTAGAGTCAGTGACACAGTGGTTAGAGTCAGTGACACAGTGGTTAGTGTCAGTGACACAGTGGTTAGTGTCAGTGACACAGTGGTTAGAGTCAGTGACACAGTGGTTAGTGTCAGTGACACATGTGTTAGTGTCAGTGACACAGTGGTTAGTGTCAGTGACACAGTGGTTAGAGTCAGTGACACAGTGGTTAGAGTCAGTGACACATGTGTTAGTGTCAGTGACACATGTGTTAGTGTCAGTGACACAGTGGTTAGAGTCAGTGACACAGTGGTTAGAGTCAGTGACACATGTGTTAGTGTCAGTGACACAGTGGTTAGAGTCAGTGACACAGTGGTTAGTGTCAGTGGCACAGTGGTTAGTGTCAGTGACACAGTGGTTAGTGTCAGTGACACAGTGGTTAGTGTCAGTGACACAGTGGTTAGAGTCAGTGACACAGTGGTTAGAGTCAGTGACACAGTGGTTAGTGTCAGTGACACAGTGGTTAGAGTCAGTGACACAGTGGTTAGAGTCAGTGACACAGTGGTTAGAGTCAGTGACACAGTGGTTAGTGTCAGTGACACAGTGGTTAGAGTCAGTGACACAGTGGTTAGTGTCAGTGACACAGTGGTTAGTGTCAGTGACACAGTGGTTAGAGTCAGTGGCACAGTGGTTAGTGTCAGTGACACAGTGGTTAGTGTCAGTGACACAGTGGTTAGAGTCAGTGGCACAGTGGTTAAAGTCAGTGGCACAGTGGTTAGAGTCAGTGACACAGTGGTTAGTGTCAGTGACACAGTGGTTAGAGTCAGTGACACAGTGGTTAGAGTCAGTGACACAGTGGTTAGAGTCAGTGGCACAGTGGTTAAAGTCAGTGGCACAGTGGTTAGAGTCAGTGACACAGTGGTTAGAGTCAGTGGCACAGTGGTTAGAGTCAGTGGCACAGTGGTTAGAGTCAGTGACACAGTGGTTAGAGTCAGTGACACAGTGGTTAGAGTCAGTGGCACAGTGGTTAAAGTCAGTGGCACAGTGGTTAAAGTCAGTGGCACAGTGGTTAAAGTCAGTGGCACAGTGGTTAAAGTCAGTGGCACAGTGGTTAAAGTCAGTGGCACAGTGGTTAAAGTCAGTGGCACAGTGGTTAAAGTCAGTGGCACAGTGGTTAGAGTCAGTGGCACAGTGGTTAAAGTCAGTGACACAGTGGTTAAAGTCAGTGGCACAGTGGTTAGAGTCAGTGGCACAGTGGTTAGTGTCAGTGACACAGTGGTTAGAGTCAGTGACACAGTGGTTAGAGTCAGTGACACAGTGGTTAGACTCAGTGACACAGTGGTTAGAGTCAGTGACACAGTGGTTAGAGTCAGTGACACAGTGGTTAGTGTCAGTGACACAGTGGTTAGAGTCAGTGACACAGTGGTTAGAGTCAGTGACACAGTGGTTAGTGTCAGTGACACAGTGGTTAGTGTCAGTGACACAGTGGTTAGAGTCAGTGACACAGTGGTTAGTGTCAGTGACACAGTGGTTAGTGTCAGTGACACAGTGGTTAGAGTCAGTGACACAGTGGTTAGTGTCAGTGACACAGTGGTTAGTGTCAGTGACACAGTGGTTAGTGTCAGTGACACAGTGGTTAGAGTCAGTGACACAGTGGTTAGAGTCAGTGACACAGTGGTTAGTGTCAGTGACACAGTGGTTAGAGTCAGTGACACAGTGGTTAGAGTCAGTGACACAGTGGTTAGAGTCAGTGACACAGTGGTTAGTGTCAGTGACACAGTGGTTAGTGTCAGTGACACAGTGGTTAGTGTCAGTGACACAGTGGTTAGAGTCAGTGACACAGTGGTTAGTGTCAGTGACACAGTGGTTAGTGTCAGTGACACAGTGGTTAGAGTCAGTGACACAGTGGTTAGAGTCAGTGACACAGTGGTTAGAGTCAGTGACACAGTGGTTAGTGTCAGTGACACAGTGGTTAGAGTCAGTGACACAGTGGTTAGAGTCAGTGACACAGTGGTTAGTCAGTGGCACAGTGGTTAGAGTCAGTGACACAGTGGTTAGTGTCAGTGACACAGTGGTTAGAGTCAGTGACACAGTGGTTAGAGTCAGTGACACAGTGGTTAGAGTCAGTGACACAGTGGTTAGTCAGTGACACAGTGGTTAGAGTCAGTGACACAGTGGTTAGAGTCAGTGGCACAGTGGTTAGAGTCAGTGACACAGTGGTTAGAGTCAGTGACACAGTGGTTAGTCAGTGACACAGTGGTTAGAGTCAGTGACACAGTGGTTAGAGTCAGTGACACAGTGGTTAGTCAGTGGCACAGTGGTTAGAGTCAGTGACACAGTGGTTAGAGTCAGTGACACAGTGGTTAGAGTCAGTGACACAGTGGTTAGAGTCAGTGACACAGTGGTTAGAGTCAGTGACACAGTGGTTAGTCAGTGACACAGTGGTTAGAGTCAGTGACACAGTGGTTAGAGTCAGTGACACAGTGGTTAGAGTCAGTGACACAGTGGTTAGAGTCAGTGACACAGTGGTTAGAGTCAGTGACACAGTGGTTAGTCAGTGGCACAGTGGTTAGAGTCAGTGACACAGTGGTTAGAGTCAGTGACACAGTGGTTAGAGTCAGTGACACAGTGGTTAGAGTCAGTGACACAGTGGTTAGTCAGTGACACAGTGGTTAGAGTCAGTGACACAGTGGTTAGAGTCAGTGGCACAGTGGTTAGAGTCAGTGACACAGTGGTTAGAGTCAGTGACACAGTGGTTAGAGTCAGTGACACAGTGGTTAGAGTCAGTGACACAGTGGTTAGTCAGTGACACAGTGGTTAGAGTCAGTGACACAGTGGTTAGAGTCAGTGACACAGTGGTTAGTCAGTGGCACAGTGGTTAGAGTCAGTGGCACAGTGGTTAGAGTCAGTGACACAGTGGTTAGAGTCAGTGACACAGTGGTTAGAGTCAGTGACACAGTGGTTAGAGTCAGTGACACAGTGGTTAGTGTCAGTGACACAGTGGTTAGAGTCAGTGACACAGTGGTTAGAGTCAGTGACACAGTGGTTAGAGTCAGTGACACAGTGGTTAGAGTCAGTGACACAGTGGTTAGAGTCAGTGACACAGTGGTTAGTGTCAGTGACACAGTGGTTAGAGTCAGTGACACAGTGGTTAGTGTCAGTGACACAGTGGTTAGAGTCAGTGACACAGTGGTTAGAGTCAGTGACACAGTGGTTAGAGTCAGTGACACAGTGGTTAGTGTCAGTGACACAGTGGTTAGAGTCAGTGACACAGTGGTTAGTGTCAGTGACACAGTGGTTAGAGTCAGTGACACAGTGGTTAGAGTCAGTGACACAGTGGTTAGAGTCAGTGACACAGTGGTTAGAGTCAGTGACACAGTGGTTAGAGTCAGTGACACAGTGGTTAGAGTCAGTGGCACAGTGGTTAGAGTCAGTGACACAGTGGTTAGAGTCAGTGACACAGTGGTTAGAGTCAGTGACACAGTGGTTAGAGTCAGTGACACAGTGGTTAGTCAGTGACACAGTGGTTAGAGTCAGTGACACAGTGGTTAGAGTCAGTGACACAGTGGTTAGAGTCAGTGGCACAGTGGTTAGAGTCAGTGGCACAGTGGTTAGTGTCAGTGACACAGTGGTTAGTGTCAGTGGCACAGTGGTTAGAGTCAGTGGCACAGTGGTTAGAGTCAGTGGCACAGTGGTTAGTGTCAGTGACACAGTGGTTAGTGTCACTGACACAGTGGTTAGTGTCAGTGACACAGTGGTTAGTGTCAGTGGCACAGTGGTTAGAGTCAGTGGCACAGTGGTTAGTGTCAGTGACACAGTGGTTAGTGTCAGTGACACAGTGGTTAGAGTCAGTGACACAGTGGTTAGAGTCAGTGGCACAGTGGTTAGAGTCAGTGACACAGTGGTTAGAGTCAGTGACACAGTGGTTAGAGTCAGTGACACAGTGGTTAGAGTCAGTGACACAGTGGTTAGAGTCAGTGACACAGTGGTTAGTGTCAGTGACACAGTGGTTAGAGTCAGTGACACAGTGGTTAGAGTCAGTGGCACAGTGGTTAGAGTCAGTGACACAGTGGTTAGTGTCAGTGACACAGTGGTTAGAGTCAGTGACACAGTGGTTAGAGTCAGTGACACAGTGGTTAGAGTCAGTGACACAGTGGTTAGAGTCAGTGACACAGTGGTTAGAGTCAGTGACACAGTGGTTAGTGTCAGTGACACAGTGGTTAGAGTCAGTGACACAGTGGTTAGAGTCAGTGACACAGTGGTTAGAGTCAGTGACACAGTGGTTAGTGTCAGTGACACAGTGGTTAGAGTCAGTGACACAGTGGTTAGAGTCAGTGACACAGTGGTTAGTGTCAGTGACACAGTGGTTAGAGTCAGTGACACAGTGGTTAGAGTCAGTGACACAGTGGTTAGTGTGTGCCTTTATTTACCTGGTGACTTTTCCTTCTCAGCCGCGGCTCCTGAAACAGAAGAGTCGTGTCACAAAATGGCTGCTGTTGGTCACATGACACAGAGCCGTTGTAAAATGGCCGACTTGATTAGTTAGAAGAAGCAGAAGTTCGATCCTAGCGTGTGCAGACAGTTAGAGAGTCGTCTGGTCCCGGAGACTTTAAGAATAAACCTGACCTGAAACCTTCATATGTTTCTTGAATCAACAATTAGTTTTTATTTTTTAGTTTGAGGCATTAAAATGTAGTATTTTTGCAGTAAAATGGCATTAAATTGGACTTAAACCCTGAGCCTGCACAATGTCCTATAGCCGTTAGCATTAGCATTAGCATTAGCCAACAAACATGGCAAATTATGAACGATCCAGATGTTTTCAGCTGTTCAACCATCGACCGCACTGAGGTCAAAGTTAGAAATGATGAAAGAACTGCAGATCTTGGCAGAGTTTCCTCATGATGGAGGAAACATTAGCCGATCTGAGCGGATCCACCACCTGGACTTTGTCAACGGCAAAGAAATACTTAAAAAACAAATATTTTGGGGGGATGAAGTAGAACTTTAAGCATGTAACATTTTGTCCTCAAACGTCGGTAGCCTGCACGAGCCAGACTGATCCTCCATGTTAGAGATACATGGGGATACAGTCTGGAATTGTGTGATTTGAATCTCGCTGACTCCGGCAAAACCAGGCAGAGCCAATCATAGCGCGGGAGGCGGGAGTTAACAGTGCGTCATCTTCCGTGCTAGGATTTCCCATAAACACCTGCGCTCCTCCCGCAACCAAAACAGTGAAGATGGCGGCGGCCGCGACACAGCGAGCTTTAACCAGTGCCCTTTCTTCTGTTTTAAATGAGCTGGACTTAAAGCCACAGCAGAAGCTGCTCCGAGGGCTTTCACCGGAGCATTTACTCCACTGCCCGTGTGGACGACAATCATGGCGGAGGACGTGAACGCAAAGCGTAAGTCGCTTTGTGTTTGATTGGTTCACTCTTGTTCAAGCTGCGATCGTTAGCCCCGCCTCCAGTCTCGATTTAGAAATTGCATCCTATTACCACAATTCCAGACTGTCTTTATATGTATTTATAAATACATAAATGAAGTCAGTCTGGCTTTTGCCAGGCTAAAACGTCGGAGCCTCAGACCCGGATCCGGACCTGATTCTTAAAGATGTTCATTTGAACGCAGGTTTTTCTACGTTGCAACAAGCGCTTCATATTAGATTTACATTTCAAAAAGTTCCATTTGAAATAATAATTATAAAGACATTAAAATCATATAAACATGAATAAATAAAAGCATGAAAGCAATGATTCTATAACCGCTGATGCTTCTGTAACAGAGTTAAAGTATTTGTTTTGCACTGGTGTCGTGGTGGGCAGCGCCCTCTTGTGGTGACGAAGTGAACTCGGCGCCATTTTGACTGAAGGGCCGAGGTCTGGAATGTTCAGGTGTCTGTGAAAGTCATGTATCATTTGTATGAATGTGGGATGTGACCGTTTGTAGTTTTATCATTTTATAATTATAATAATGAGAATGATTTGATTTGAAAACAAGTAGAAACGTTAAGGAAATGTTAAGTTTTAATAACGAGCTGCGACTCGCTGGCCGGTGTCCAGGTCCAAGGCTGACCCTGCACAGATAAACAAGCCCCGTCCTAAAGAGCTCCGCCCTCTGACCGACGCTCTGCCCACGCCACACGACACACAACACACAACACACCACGACACACGACACACAACACACACGCCACACAACACACACAACACACACGCCACACAACACAACACAAAACAACACAGAGTCATATTCTGTTTGACAGTATCTCATCACTTTTACCAAAACGTTGCTTCTGCTCGTGATCTTTGGTTTTAAAGCTTTGAATCCTGTGACGTTGACCACAGTGAGTCCACGTGTTACTAAAGCACTCACCGCGGCTGCAGAGGGACCAGGCCATGATGAGGACGAGGAGAGACATGCTTCAAAGGCTGAGCTTCCTGTCCCACACGTCCTGAAGCTCGTCTGTGCTGTTTGTGTTTGTGTTGAGCTGAAGTGGAGGCTCAGGGTTAGAAATCAGGAACTTGAACCCAAACGCTCGCTGAGTCAACAGGGCTTTGTCAAACTGTGTTAACCCCTTAACTCCCGCCTGGACCGAGCACGTTCTCTCCAGCTTGGCTTTACCCCAATCCAAAAGCTTCTGGAAACAAGGTGAGAAGATAGCGACAAAACTGAGACGAAAACAATGATGGAAATGTGACAAAAAGTGAGAAAACGTTGAAGAAAAAATGACACAAAAAAAAGATAAAAATATGACTTTTTTTTTTTTTTTTTAATTGACGAAAAAATGACAAAAAATGTTTAAAAAATGACCAAAAAATGACAAAAAAGTGACAAAAATGAGTTGAAAACCCAACTAGAAAATGATGGGAAAAAATGTGATGACGTGAGGAAAAAGATCCTCCGGGTTCAGGCGGGAGTTCAGAGGTTAAAGTTGATCTTTCATGGATCTGCACGTGAAACATCAGATCTACATCAGATCCATGACGTCTATATTGCGGTTGTATATTGCTGTAGACGTGTTGTATATCGCTGTAGACGTGTTGTATATCGCTGTAGACGTGTTGTATATCGCTGTAGACGTGTTGTATATCGCTGTAGACGTGTTGTATATCGCTGTAGACGTGTTGTATATCGCTGTAGACGTGTTGTATATCACTGTAGACGTGTTGTATATCACTGTAGACGTGTTGTATATCACTGTAGACGTGTTGTATATCGCTGTAGACGTGTTGTATATCGCTGTAGACGTGTTGTATATCGCTGTAGACGTGTTGTATATCGCTGTAGACGTGTTGTATATCGCTGTAGACGTGTTGTATATCGCTGTAGACGTGTTGTATATCGCTGTAGACGTGTTGTATATCGCTGTAGACGTGTACATGCATTTAAGACTTTGCTGTCTGATGTAAAGATGGTTTGTTGTCTGTTTGTTATTGATTGCTTGGTCCTGTTTTGCACGGGTTTCCATGCTGGATGGCGAGCTAACTCGAGCCTACGGAGAAAAGCCCGAAAGACTGAAGCATCTGCTGCTGGTGCGGTAGGGGGCGCTGCAGCCGCTCCCCCACACACACACAGCTCCATTGCTCAAGCGTCCCATACGGACACGGTTCCTATGAACTCTGGACTCTGCTTTAATGGTTTAATTCCAACCCCATGAACTCTGATACTGAATGTGTCAAACCCACTATGTGCACTGTGTAAATATGTTGAAATACTGTAAAAACAAATACACAACAATTAAGAACTGCAACACTGTGTCCACTTCCATTGAGCACCTCATTTTCCTCCGAGCCGAACCTTGTCTTCTGAATAACCTCACCTATCATGACATCATACCTGAGTACTATTCTCTAACTGCAGTATCATACCTGAGTACTATTCTAACTGCAGTATCATACCTGAGTACTATTCTCTAACTGCAGCATCATACCTGAGTACTATTCTCTAACTGCAGTATCATACCTGAGTACTATTCTAACTGCAGCATCATACCTGAGTACTATTCTCTAACTGCAGTATCATACCTGAGTACTATTCTAACTGCAGTATCATACCTGAGTACTATTCTCTAACTGCAGTATCATACCTGAGTACTATTCTCTAACAGCAGCATCATACCTGAGTACTATTCTCTAACTGCAGCATCATACCTGAGTACTATTCTCTAACTGCAGCATCATACCTGAGTACTATTCTCTACTGCAGCATCATACCTGAGTACTATTCTCTAACTGCAGCATCATACCTGAGTACTATTCTCTAACTGCAGTATCATACCTGAGTACTATTCTCTAACTGCAGCATCATACCTGAGTACTATTCTAACTGCAGCATCATACCTGAGTACTATTCTCTAACTGCAGCATCATACCTGAGTACTATTCTAACTGCAGCATCATACCTGAGTACTATTCTCTAACTGCAGTATCATACCTGAGTACTATTCTCTAACTGCAGTATCATACCTGAGTACTATTCTCTAATTGCAGCATCATACCTGAGTACTATTCTCTAACTGCAGCATCATACCTGAGTACTATTCTCTACTGCAGTATCATACCTGAGTACTATTCTTTACTGCAGTATCATACCTGAGTACTATTCTCTAACTGCAGTATCATACCTGAGTACTATTCTCTAACTGCAGCATCATACCTGAGTACTATTCTAACTGCAGCATCATACCTGAGTACTATTCTCTAACTGCAGCATCATACCTGAGTACTATTCTCTAACTGCAGTATCATACCTGAGTACTATTCTCTAACTGCAGTATCATACCTGAGTACTATTCTCTAACTGCAGTATCATACCTGAGTACTATTCTCTAATTGCAGCATCATACCTGAGTACTATTCTCTAACTGCAGTATCATACCTGAGTACTATTCTCTAACTGCAGTATCATACCTGAGTACTATTCTAACTGCAGCATCATACCTGAGTACTATTCTCTAACTGCAGTATCATACCTGAGTACTATTCTAACTGCAGCATCATACCTGAGTACTATTCTAACTGCAGCATCATACCTGAGTACTATTCTCTAACTGCAGCATCATACCTGAGTACTATTCTCTAACTGCAGCATCATACCTGAGTACTATTCTCTACTGCAGCATCATACCTGAGTACTATTCTCTAACTGCAGTATCATACCTGAGTACTATTCTCTAACTGCAGTATCATACCTGAGTACTATTCTCTAACTGCAGTATCATACCTGAGTACTATTCTCTAACTGCAGCATCATACCTGAGTACTATTCTCTAACTGCAGTATCATACCTGAGTACTATTCTAACTGCAGCATCATACCTGAGTACTATTCTCTAACTGCAGTATCATACCTGAGTACTATTCTCTACTGCAGCATCATACCTGAGTACTATTCTCTACTGCAGCATCATACCTGAGTACTATTCTCTAACTGCAGCATCATACCTGAGTACTATTCTCTAACTGCAGCATCATACCTGAGTACTATTCTCTAACTGCAGTATCATACCTGAGTACTATTCTCTACTGCAGCATCATACCTGAGTACTATTCTCTAACTGCAGCATCATACCTGAGTACTATTCTCTAACTGCAGCATCATACCTGAGTACTATTCTAACTGCAGTATCATACCTGAGTACTATTCTAACTGCAGCATCATACCTGAGTACTATTCTCTAACTGCAGTATCATACCTGAGTACTATTCTAACTGCAGCATCATACCTGAGTACTATTCTAACTGCAGTATCATACCTGAGTACTATTCTAACTGCAGCATCATACCTGAGTACTATTCTCTACTGCAGTATCATACCTGAGTACTATTCTAACTGCAGCATCATACCTGAGTACTATTCTCTAACTGCAGTATCATACCTGAGTACTATTCTCTAACTGCAGTATCATACCTGAGTACTATTCTCTAACTGCAGCATCATACCTGAGTACTATTCTCTACTGCAGCATCATACCTGAGTACTATTCTCTAACTGCAGCATCATACCTGAGTACTATTCTAACTGCAGTATCATACCTGAGTACTATTCTAACTGCAGTATCATACCTGAGTACTATTCTCTAACTGCAGCATCATACCTGAGTACTATTCTCTAACTGCAGCATCATACCTGAGTACTATTCTCTAACTGCAGCATCATACCTGAGTACTATTCTAACTGCAGCATCATACCTGAGTACTATTCTAACTGCAGTATCATACCTGAGTACTATTCTCTAACTGCAGCATCATACCTGAGTACTATTCTCTAACTGCAGCATCATACCTGAGTACTATTCTCTAACTGCAGTATCATACCTGAGTACTATTCTAACTGCAGCATCATACCTGAGTACTATTCTAACTGCAGTATCATACCTGAGTACTATTCTAACTGCAGCATCATACCTGAGTACTATTCTCTAACTGCAGTATCATACCTGAGTACTATTCTCTAACTGCAGTATCATACCTGAGTACTATTCTCTAACTGCAGCATCATACCTGAGTACTATTCTCTAACTGCAGTATCATACCTGAGTACTATTCTAACTGCAGTATCATACCTGAGTACTATTCTAACTGCAGTATCATACCTGAGTACTATTCTCTAACTGCAGCATCATACCTGAGTACTATTCTCTAACTGCAGCATCATACCTGAGTACTATTCTAACTGCAGTATCATACCTGAGTACTTTTCTCTAACTGCAGCATCATACCTGAGTACTATTCTAACTGCAGTATCATACCTGAGTACTATTCTCTAACTGCAGCATCATACCTGAGTACTATTCTCTAACTGCAGTATCATACCTGAGTACTATTCTAACTGCAGCATCATACCTGAGTACTATTCTCTAACTGCAGTATCATACCTGAGTACTATTCTCTAACTGCAGCATCATACCTGAGTACTATTCTCTAACTGCAGTATCATACCTGAGTACTATTCTCTAACTGCAGTATCATACCTGAGTACTATTCTAACTGCAGCATCATACCTGAGTACTATTCTCTAACTGCAGTATCATACCTGAGTACTATTCTAACTGCAGCATCATACCTGAGTACTATTCTCTAACTGCAGTATCATACCTGAGTACTATTCTCTAACTGCAGCATCATACCTGAGTACTATTCTCTACTGCAGCATCATACCTGAGTACTATTCTAACTGCAGTATCATACCTGAGTACTATTCTAACTGCAGTATCATACCTGAGTACTATTCTCTAACTGCAGCATCATACCTGAGTACTATTCTAACTGCAGTATCATACCTGAGTACTATTCTCTAACTGCAGCATCATACCTGAGTACTATTCTCTAACTGCAGTATCATACCTGAGTACTATTCTCTAACTGCAGTATCATACCTGAGTACTATTCTAACTGCAGTATCATACCTGAGTACTATTCTCTAACTGCAGCATCATACCTGAGTACTATTCTAACTGCAGTATCATACCTGAGTACTATTCTCTAACTGCAGTATCATACCTGAGTACTATTCTCTAACTGCAGTATCATACCTGAGTACTATTCTCTAACTGCAGCATCATACCTGAGTACTATTCTAACTGCAGTATCATACCTGAGTACTATTCTCTAACTGCAGCATCATACCTGAGTACTATTCTAACTGCAGTATCATACCTGAGTACTATTCTCTAACTGCAGCATCATACCTGAGTACTATTCTAACTGCAGTATCATACCTGAGTACTATTCTAACTGCAGTATCATACCTGAGTACTATTCTCTACTGCAGTATCATACCTGAGTACTATTCTAACTGCAGCATCATACCTGAGTACTATTCTAACTGCAGTATCATACCTGAGTACTATTCTCTAACTGCAGTATCATACCTGAGTACTATTCTCTAACTGCAGTATCATACCTGAGTACTATTCTTAACTGCAGTATCATACCTGAGTACTATTCTAACTGCAGTATCATACCTGAGTACTATTCTAACTGCAGTATCATACCTGAGTACTATTCTAACTGCAGTATCATACCTGAGTACTATTCTCTAACTGCAGTATCATACCTGAGTACTATTCTAACTGCAGTATCATACCTGAGTACTATTCTAACTGCAGTATCATACCTGAGTACTATTCTAACTGCAGCATCATACCTGAGTACTATTCTCTAACTGCAGTATCATACCTGAGTACTATTCTAACTGCAGTATCATACCTGAGTACTATTCTCTAACTGCAGTATCATACCTGAGTACTATTCTAACTGCAGTATCATACCTGAGTACTATTCTCTAACTGCAGCATCATACCTGAGTACTATTCTAACTGCAGTATCATACCTGAGTACTATTCTAACTGCAGCATCATACCTGAGTACTATTCTCTAACTGCAGTATCATACCTGAGTACTATTCTCTAACTGCAGTATCATACCTGAGTACTATTCTAACTGCAGTATCATACCTGAGTACTATTCTCTAACTGCAGTATCATACCTGAGTACTATTCTAACTGCAGTATCATACCTGAGTACTATTCTAACTGCAGTATCATACCTGAGTACTATTCTAACTGCAGCATCATACCTGAGTACTATTCTCTAACTGCAGTATCATACCTGAGTACTATTCTAACTGCAGTATCATACCTGAGTACTATTCTAACTGCAGTATCATACCTGAGTACTATTCTAACTGCAGTATCATACCTGAGTACTATTCTAACTGCAGTATCATACCTGAGTACTATTCTAACTGCAGTATCATACCTGAGTACTATTCTAACTGCAGTATCATACCTGAGTACTATTCTCTAACTGCAGTATCATACCTGAGTACTATTCTAACTGCAGTATCATACCTGAGTACTATTCTAACTGCAGTATCATACCTGAGTACTATTCTAACTGCAGTATCATACCTGAGTACTATTCTAACTGCAGCATCATACCTGAGTA